>NW_015160839.1:0-71616 GCF_001447785.1 Gekko japonicus
GAGCATTGGAGACCACCAGGGAATACCAGAGTTGTATCACAGAGAGAGCATTGGAGACCACCAGGGAATACCAGTTGTATCACAGAGATGTGGGGCTGCTGTGGGTGCAAGCTTAAGACGCTGAACTGCGACCCGAGTGCCGCATGACGGAGTGAGCTCCCGTCTCTGGCCCCAGCTCCTGCCAACCTAGCAGTTCGAAAGCAAGACATCGCAAGTAGATAAATAGGTACCGCTTCGGGGGGAAGGTAACAGCGTTCCGTGCGCCTCGGTGTCTAGTCATGCCGGCCACATGACTACAGAAACGTCTTCAGACAGCGCTGGCTCTTCGGCTTGGAGACGGAGATGAGCACCGTCCCTAGAGTCGGATTTGACTGGCTTTCAAGCCAGGGAAACCTTTACCTGAGGTACACAATGCCTCAGTATGTCTTCTGCACTGACCGAGATAGCCCAGGATAGCCCGATCTTGTCAGATCTTGGAAGCTAAGCAGGGTTGGCCCTGCCTAGTGTTTGGAAGAGAGACCACCAAGGAATACCAGGGTCATGACACGGAGGCAGGCCATGGCAAACCACCTCTGAACGTCCCTTGCCTTGGAAACCCCATGAGGTCGCCATAAATCAGCTGTGCCTTGATGGCAATTTCCACCACCATATGCTAGGGAAGTCAAGCATACGTCTGTAATGTAACATCTACTCCAAGTTTTCACTGGGGTGGGAGACTGGAATCTGGGCATTACTGTTTCAAACTTCATGTGGGAGCTCAGACTATCGAATGTCTTCGGGAATATTCACTGCTCGGAAAGTTAACCAGTCTGGCACAAAGCTACACAAGAAGTCTTCTCCTTGACGTGTAGCCTTGTATGAGAAGGGACTTTTAAAATCAAGGGGCATTTAATAATGAGTAACGAGAGCTCCTACGTACAGTACTGTGGTGGTATAACTCAGGCACAGGCAAATCACCTCCTGCATACTTGGCCTTTGTCCCAAACAGAAGCAAAACCCAATTTTTCTAATCCTGAACGTTTCTGACATAAATTAATAAAATTCATTTTCAGTGGGACTTAAGGAAATTGATTCTCCCCCCCCACCTCAAGAATTCAATTCCAGGTGGAATTCTGAGTCAGCTACATAAAATTTCAATGTACTGTAATTTCATCTGCAGAAAATATTAAACAGTCAAGCCAAATGCTCTCCCAGTTCGCTTTTCGCCTCCAACGTAGCACTTTCGGAACGGGAATGTTTAAAAATTATTGTTATTATTTGGGTTCCTGTCTGTAACTGTTCGTTGTTCTGCTCTCTCCCTTTTGGCTCCATTTTCCCCTGCTTCATTCCTCTTTCAAAGAGCCCATTCAAACATTTACAGGCTATTATGATGTCATCACAGAACACAGCCAATCAGATCTGGATTTGGGATGACATTAAGAACAAAGGAAGCCCATTTAGTGTTTGAGCAACGCTCTTCCTATATTTCTGCTCACGTTGGCAACCATAATAAATCAGGGATCGCTTTAATAAGCAAACACTTTCTCAGCCCTTTTCCTCCAGCACCTGGGAAAACTGCTGGCAGCCCACACACACCCTTCCCCAATGATGAACATTTTGACTGGATGGGTCCTACATCTCAGTTCAGCTCTACTAGTTTTCTGTAATGCCAAGGGGAGTGGATGCTTTTGAAAATCCTATTGACCCCCATGCTCCCTGGCAGGTACTTATAATGAGTTTTAGTGTGTATCCTTGCTGTAAAGTTGTTTTCATGGATAGGTAGAACTGAAAGAGGTTTTCAAAAATTATGTCAGACAACAGCACCACCTACTGGTGACCTGCTTAGTTCTACAAGCCAACCTTGCATCCTGCTGTAACTTCCTGCCCATTTGAAATTGAAATATTTAATTGTTGACTCTGAAACTAAGAGGCTCTGAAACTAAGAGGTAATGCAAATACCTTAAAGCATAATCCAGCCGAAGCCGAATAGTTCACAGTGCAATCCTAAAAAGCGTCCCACCCTTCTAAGCCTACTGACTCCAATTGATCTAGAAGGGCGTAAGCTCTGCTTAGGGTGGCACAGTCTAAGTTTCCAATTATTTCACTGAGAGGGGCACTAGCTTGAAGATAAGTGACCTTTGGCTGGACTGTGTCTTTATACTGCAACGTCTTCAGCTAATGAAATGCTCCAGGTTAAACAGAGAATTCGTCAGACAGACTGGAAAGGCCTGCAAAGTTGTTTATTTCATATAAAATTTCCCTTCTACTGTCTCTCCATATTCTAATATTGAGCACAAATACCAAATGCTATACGAGGTAATACAACATTATGCTTGGGCAGGGGGGGAAAGCTGCTGTTTTCTGCTAACAAAGCAAGGCCAAGCCATGATACATCACAGGAAGAAGAAGAGGAAGAGGTGGTGGTGGTGGTGGTGGTGGAGGAGGAGGAGGAGGAGGAGGAGGAGATTGGATTTATCTCCTGGCCTTCACTACTCGAAGGAGTCTCAGAGCGGCTTACAATCCCTTTCCATTCTCTTCCCCACAAAAGACACCCTGTGAGGTAAGTGAAGCTGAGAGAGCTCTTGAGAGAACTGCTCTTGAGAGAACAGCTCTGAGAGAACTGTGAATGACCCAAGGTCACGCCAGCAGCTGCATGTGGAGGAGTGGGGAATCAAACCTGGTTCTTCCAGAACAGAGTCTGCACTCCTAACCACTACTCCAAACTGGCTCTCCAGAAGAGGAATAGAGAGGAAAAATAAACGCAGTTGTTTATTGAGAGTTACGAAGAAAATAACTTTTCCGTTATTTAAGTTGTATTGGCTGCAACCCTAAGAACACTTTGCTAGGGGTCGGCCCCGTTGAATAAAATGGGGTTTACTTCTGAGGAGACTTACTTAGGATTGTTCCCACCATCAAATACATATGGAGAGGGGGAGAGAGAGAGTCCAGAGGACAAACTAGACATGGCTCAAGTGGTTAGGATTTCCTACTAAAAAAAAAATCAAAAAAGCAAAACAGAAACAACGTTATTATTAAATTGCATTTTGCAACCTGAGATCCAGCTATCTGAAGGACCATCTTGCTCCCTCCAAACCTCTATGTGAACCTGTGTGGTTGGGTTTTTTAAAGCAATCGATCTTCCCTATTGGCTCCTCACCTGGGGCACCGACCCTATGGGACATCCCACTGGAGGAGGTCAGGAGTGTTTCTTCACCGCTGATTTCTACAAAAAGGTGCAAAGCGGTCGTTTTCTGGGGTTTCCCAATGATGCTTTGAGGTTAATTGTCAGATGGATTTGAATTTTTTGGCTTGGGTTACAAAGTTTGGCTGTAGGTAGATCATTTGGTCTTTTAAAAATATTATTTGGATTTTTTAAAATGTTATTATTCTTGTGAGTGCTCTTGAGTACACTTTTGGTGAGCCCCAAATAAATAGAGAACCAGTGTGGTGCTGTGGGCAGAGCATCAGACTGGGATCTGGGGAACTCATGTTCAAATCTCCACTCCGCCAGGGCAGCTTGCTGGTGAACTTGGGCCACTCACACATTCTCGGCCTAGCCTACCTCACAGGGTTGTTGTGAGCAGTGTTCCTTCTAAGCTGAGTTAGTGTGTGCCAGCTCAGAGTATTTTAGCCTCCGGCTCACACATTTTTAGCTCAGGAAGGATGGCTCCGGAGCAGACTAATTTATGCAGCAGCCAAATCGCTGGCTCACAACTTTAATGCCAGTAGCTCACAAACTGGAATTTTTGCTCACAAGACTCCACAGCTTAGAGGGAGCATTGGTTGTGAGGATAAAAGAGAGGAGAGGAGAATAACGTAAGCTGCTCGGGGGTCCCCACTGGATGAAAAGGTGGGCTATAAAAGAAGGGAAAAAATCAAGTTGCCCTTACACCTCTCCTCTTGCGTTCTGTGACGACAGCCTGTTCAGGGTTTTCTGCAGGTGCAAACCTGCAAATGGGCAAAACCGGCAACGGCCTGTACACATGTGCTTTCTCTGTTGTGGCCCCCACCTTGTGGAACAGCCTGCCTGAGGTCTCCTGGGATTCCACAAACTGTTCACAACTGAACTATTAGGGAGGGCTTTGTTATGAAGATAATAGAGCTGTATTATAATTGAACGGTTCAGGAAGGCACTTAATGAAGGGGAAAGGACTGTGGATTTTATATCACTGTGTTTTGGGACCTTGGCGGGTAGGGCGGGATATAACTTAACTCAATAAGGGACCTTGGCGGGTAGGGCGGGATATAAATTAACTCAATAAATAAGTATCTGTTTGCTGCATATATTACCCTATTCAGGTGAGCAGTTGTGTTGGTCTGAAGCTGCAGAACGAAGTTTGAGTCCAGTGGCTACTGAAGAAGCTTGCACGTGAAAGCTTGTACAGACCCACTCTGGCCTGCAAACCCGGTTCCACCCTGCCCTCCAAAGTTTTTCCAACACCTGGAGAGGCTTTTCTTTCTCTCTCAGGTAACCACTGCCACCACCTGACCTTTGTAAAGAATTGCTCACTGGTAGGGGCAGGACTCCCAACTTCCCTTTCAGGTTCTGAGGCCTTGCCTCTGTGTCTCCCACTGCCCAGTGCCTGGTCATCACAGGGACTACTTACTGCCTTGTGCACACCCCTGGATGAAGAGCCACTTGCCAACTGCCTGCCTTCCCCTGGCACTCCTTTTAAAATAATGTGTCCAAGATGGTGGAGGTCTATGTGGTACAGAGAACCACTACCAGCATCTAAAGTTATAAAGTATTGATTAAAAAGAAAATGTTCACAAGCATACTTGTAGCACAGCACCAGACTGAGCAAGGGGTTCAAAAGACATGGGTAAAACGCAGTTCCTCTGCCCCTCCCTCTATAGATGCCCTATCAGATGTTAAAATATATGACAGGCTCCTTAGCTTAGGATATTATAGATCTCTACAGAGGTTCCATTACCTTGCAGCTTCCTCCAGCTCTTCAGGCCAGCACATGGTTAATGGCTGCCTCCTCCAGACCTCAGTTAAGAGTTCTGTCTGCTCTGATGGGCCGCCAAAAAAGACCTTCCTCCTCATTCCCCTGAGTTTTATCACCTCTCTTTCCCCCACCCACTGATCAGTTCAGGCCAGGGCCAGAGAAGCTTTTCCTGGAGATTCTTCAGGAATTCCTTCCTGAAGTCTCTCTAGTATTTAACACTTCCAAGTCTCCGTTCCCTGCTTGAAGGGGGAGGGAAGCTTGACTATCCCATTGTCTAGATTTATTAGCATTGGTATGAAGGATGTGCTGAGGAAAATCTGGAAAGCAATTGAACTGACTTCACCCCTTCTTGCCTGTTCTCTGCCCAGATACAAACTCAGAGTGAAGGTTTTGCTCATTTCAAACCTCCAAAGAAAAAAAATGCTTTTCTTCACACCTTGAATAAAATTTTGTTGGTCTTAAAGGTGCCACAGGACTCAAATTTTATATTGCCTTATTGTCACTGAATTGTTTTCTATTGATGTAATGCCATTTTTCTGCACTGTACCTGCATATCTCTTCATACTGATTGTATCGATTTGCACTGCGTAATCAGCTTGGAGTTTCAGTGAAAAATTTGGACTATAAATGTAGTAAGTAAATGAATGCTGGCAAGACCTAAGGTAATCTTTATAGCATGTGACGCTGCGACTCCTTCTGTGTCTTGCCACAAGAGGGCAAGATCGGACAATAAAAGAAGACTTGCCTTTTCTTTAAAAAAAACCAAAAAACCCAGTCACCTAGAAACCACTGGGGGCTTTAATGCAATGCAGGGCAAAGAGTTCCTCTAAAAGGTTCATCACTGTGACAAGAGGATTTTTAGAGTAAGCAGTGAAGTGGCTAAATTTGCGGATGATACAAAGTTGTTCAGGGTGGTGAAAACCAGTGAGGATTGTGAGGCACTCCAAGGGGATCTGTCAAGGATGGGCGAGTGGGCGTCAACATGGCAAATGGGGTTCAATGTGGCCAAGTGCAAGGTGATGCACATTGGAGCCAAAAATCCTAAATATAAATACACATTGATGGGGTCTGAACTGGCAGAGACTGAGCAAGAGAGAGATCTTGGAGTTGTAGTGGATAACTCACTGAAAATGTCGAGACAGTGTGTGACTGCAATAAAGAAGGCCAATGCTATGCTGGGGATTATTAGGAAGGGTATTGAAAACAGATCAGCCAATATAATAATGCCCCTATATAAATCAATGGTGAGACCTCATTTGGAATACTGTGTGCAGTTCTGGGCACCACACCTTAAAAAGGATATTATAGCTTTGGAAAAAGTGCAGAAAAGGGCAACTCGAATGATAAAAGGGTTGGAACACTTTCCCTATGAGGAAAGGTTAAAGCGCTTAGGGCTCTTTAGCTTGGAGAAAAGACGACTGAGGGGTGACATGATCGAGGTTTATAAGATTATGCATGGGAAAGAGCAGGTAAAGAAAGAGGTACTTTTCTCCCTTTCTCACAATACAAGAACTCGTGGGCACTCCATGAAACTGCAGAGCGGTCGGGTTAGAACGGATAAAAGGAAGTACTTCTTCACCCAAAGAGTGATTAACACATGGAATTCACTGCCACAGGAAGTGGGTCAACAGTGGGAGGACATCTAATGTTCTGGCCCCACTGGTGGACCTCCTGATGGCACTGGTATTTCTGGCCACTGTGTGACACAGAGTGTTGGACGGGATGGGCCTTTGGCCTGATCCAACATTGGCGTCTCTTATGTTCTTATGTTCTTAGAGCAACTTACTTCCCAGTTGTAGAACCAAGAGCAAGAGGAGGAGGAAGAAAAACCACTGCCACCCCAAGCAAAAACAGCAATACCCAGCCCTGATTTCCCCTACGTTGAGTTAATCTATGTACTATTTCCCAAGCGTGGGCCCCCATCAGTAAATACCTAAATCTGCAGATTGGGGCCACAATTGCACTAAATTTTTGTGAACTTGGATGACCCCCCAAGTTTGGGGAAAAATCTGAAATCTTCCAAACCCCCTCTCCAACATAAAATAGAGTTCTCTGTGCAAGAACAGAGAATGCACCTACCTCCAGTGGTTGTCGTCACAGCCCGGGAACTGCCATGGGCCCAGCGGCGGTAGTGGTGACACCGGGGAGCTGTTTTGTGTCCAGCAGTGGCAGCGCAGCCTGGGAGACCCACTGGGCCTGGGGGTGGTGCAGCCTGGGAGTTCTGCTGAGCCTGGCAACAATGTAGGAGGGAATTCTCCCCCCCCCCATGAGTATCATGGGGCCAGACCTGCATGCTTATAAAGTTGATGCAACAACCACAACCATGGTACTGACTATAAGAAACACAAGGGGAATCTAGTTCCATTCAAAAGCGCAACCATACAGCTCTAGGAACCTAGATACAAAATAATGACCGCAACATGAGCAAGGCTTTATTTGAAACTGGTGTTACATTGGCATTCTTTAGGGCAGAGTGAAACTTCATGTGCAAACAGAAAAGCTCTTTTTGGCTGTTATCTCATGTCCTGGGAGAGCACACCAGACACAAACCTCCCAATACGTGTGAACATCATTTTGTGTGAACAGGGCAACACATATTTTTCAGTACATGCAATCAGAAATCCAGGGGTGGTTTTGTTTTGTTTTTTGGTGGGTATGCATTTACATGTACTAAAGCCTAAAAATCACATGTTGCCTTATTCACACAAAACAGCAGTTGTTTGTGTTAGGAGGATTGCAGGTAACATGCTCACCTGGTTCACAAAAACATAATGACTGAAGCGGGCTAAAAGATACTGCAATCTAAGCCCATTGGTTTAGACCGGCATAGCTCTGCATAAGATTGCTGTATTTCGGAGAGAGCGACCCAACCGCACCTTGACCAAACCACTACATGAATTAGAAAAGAGTGCGGTAGCACCTTAAAGGCTAACAAAATTTGTTGTAAGGTATGAGCTTTTGTGGGTCACTGCTCACTACCACAAATTTTGTTAGCCTTTAAGTTGCTACTAGGCTCTTTTCTACTGCTACAGACAGACTAACATGCGGTGCGTTCAGACAGGCCGTTTTGGCCCACCTCAGAAACGGATTTCATCTGCGCGATCACACGGTCAACATCTGCCTCCCGTCCCCAGCCGTCGCTTTCCGGCTCAAAACTGCTTTAAACCGGAGTATTTTGATACCAGGTCCCCAAGTGGTGTTTTCCTGATTCTCCGGTTCCAGCCGCATTTCCCCCCTGTGTGATCGCTCCTCTGGAGTCGAGCCATTTCCGGTTTAAACCCCCTCCCCGCTCGAAAACTGCCCGAGGCTTCCGCTTTTTGCCTGCCATTTTTAAAAAAGCATTGGCGGTGTGCACATAGGCAGAGGTCCGCCACAGGGTTATTAAAAACAATGTGCCTAGTTTTAGCCTTTACACGAGTTCGGGATCTCAGGGAGGCCATTTTTGGCGGTAAACATTTAAAGGGAAGTGTTCCTCTACAGTTTAAAGGGAAGTGTTACAGCAGTCGGGTTGAAAAGGAAATCGCTGTTCTACAGATGGCTGCCTGTGCGCGTGCCCAAACTGAGGGAGAGAAAAAGACGCGTGTGGATGGCGGGGAGCAATGTGGCTGCGCAGCGATCCGGAGCAAGGAGGTGTGGTCGCGATTCTCCAGGTTAAAAAAAAACACACACACATGGAGCTGGAGCAGTTTAACCCGCTCCCAGACGCCATCTGACCGCACCCATGGCTACCCATCTTCATCCACTGGCACTGGCCAAACAGTCTCATTAGACCTCACAAGCTAAGCGGGGTTAATCCTAGATAGTATTTGGATGGGAGAGCACCAAGGGATTCCAGGGTTGCTATGCAGAGGTAGGCAATGGCAAACCACCTCCGAATGTCTCTTGCCTCGGAAACCCTACGGCATGGTGTTCCCAACGTTTTTTTCAGCCTGTGGGCACCTTTGGAATTCTAACACAGTGTGGAGGGCACAGCCACATGATGGCTGTCACAAAATGGCAGCTGCAGGAGGTGGAATCAGCTACAAAATGGCTGCCGGAGCTTACCTTCAGTCACACAGTGAGATCCTAGTGTCTTAAAAATCTGCACAGCCCATCAAATCTCCAGTGGCCAAAGAAAAGCCTTACTGGGCAAAAGCTTCACCTGGCCCCACCCACTTTCGAGGAGGAGGAGATTGGATTTATACCCCGCCCTTCACTTGGAGTCTTGCCTTCCCTTCCTCTCCCCACAACAGACACCCCGTGAGGTAGGTGGGGCTGAGAGAGCTCTGAGAGAATAGCTCTTGAGAGAATAGCTCTGAGAGAACTGTGACTAACCCAAGGTCACCCAGCTGGCTGCATGTGGAGGAGTGGGGAATCAAACCTGGTTCTCCCAGATCAGAGTCCACTCTCTTAACCACTACACCAAACTGGCTGCACCAAAAAGCACTTGGCAGGCACCAGAAAAGGTACTAGTGGGCACCAGAGCACCCAGGGGCACCACTTGAGGACTCCTGTCCCAGGGGGTTGCTGTAAGTCAGCTGCAACTTGACAGAACTTTACACACACGCGCACACACACATGCACACACACAAATAGTTTGCTACAGACCAGTACAGCTATCTACATTTGCATTCAACGCCTATTTCTGAACATCTGTTTGCTTATGATTAACGAGTCAGTAGAACTCATCCATATTATCAACAGCTCCACGCAGCCATCTTACAAAGCATGCGCAAATGCCTTTCCAGAGTGGGGAATGTTGTGGGCAAACCAACAACTCTTAAAGGTCACAAGTGCCATAAGAACCGCCATGCAGAACAATCAAAACATGGTTAAATCAACTCTTTTGGGGCGCTCAGTGTTGCATTTGATACAACAGAGAGAGGGAAGAGGGTCTTTCATTCGAAGGAAAACTCCAAATTGCTTCTCAAACCACCGTCTCTTGGAACAGTGATCCTAATTGTGGGCGACTGTGGGTGCCATGGTTCCAACCAATGGGTTTACTTGTGCCCATTTGCTTCTTTGACAAAGCAGCTCTTCCCTAAGGCAAAGAGTCAATCCTGGCTTCCCTTCACCTCATTGGAGCAGAAGGTGCTACAGAAAAGACCTCTGTGTCTGCAGGGAGTGCCCATTCAGAAACAGCTGCCTCCATCACAGGCTGATGGCTTAGAACGGCAGTCCCCAGCCTCTTTGAGCCTGCAGGCATACTTGGAATTCTGACATGGCCCGGCAGCAACAAAATGGCTGCCACAGGAGGCGGAGCCAGCCACAAAACGATTGCCACGGCTTAACTTCAGTCACACAGTGCAGACCCTTGTGCCGTGGTGGCAGTTCCCAAAGCAACATTTTGTGGGGAAATCTGCACAGTCCATCAGAACTCCAGTAGTCAATCAGAAGCCTTGCTGGGCAAAAGCCCTATGTGACCCCCACCCACTTTGTAAAAAACTTTGGAAGGCACCAAAAAAAGGGGGGGTTGTTGGGTGCCATGTTGGGGACCCCTAGAACCTCTCAACATTTTGTGATGAGCTTAGGCTTGCCAGTTCCTAGGATGGGGTGGGGGTTCCCCCGGTTTTCGGGGCTTCTCCCCGTCACCGGCCAGCTGGCCGGCAGAGGAAACCCCAACCCCAAACAGCCACATCCTCACATGACTTCCCCGGTGTGATGACATCACGTGGGGACACTCTGGTTTAAGGGCATAACTCTGTGGTTTTAAGCTGTTTTTACCATAGTGTTTTGCCCTTAAGTGGTCATGGTGGCTCAGAGGTTAAGATGCTGAGCTGCAGACTGTAAGGTCAGTAGCTCGGCAGTTCGAGACCCGAGTGCCGCATGACGGAGTGAGCTCCCGTCTCTGGCCCCAGCTCCTGCGTACCTAGCAGTTCAGAAGCAAGAAATTGCAAGTAGATAAATAGGTACCACTCCTCTGGGGGGGGGAGGTAACAGTGTTCTGTGCGTCTCGGTGTTTAGTCATGCTGACCACATGACCACGGAGAAGTCTTCGGACAGCCCTGGCTCTTTGGCTTGGAAACAGAGATGAGTACTGCCCTCTAGAGTCAGATTCGACTGGCTTTCAAGCAAGGGAAACCTTTACGTTTGCCCTTAAATGAGAGCGTCCCCACACGATGTCCCCAGCATGATGACATCACTTCCAGATGACATCATCACATTCAGGGCCAGCTCCAGGTTTTTTTGTACCCTAGGCGAGGCTACCTTCTGGTGCCTCCCCCGGTGCCCCCCCCAATTACAGCGTTGCCAACCTCCAGGCAGGGCTGCGCTAACTGGCCTGCCCATAGGGCTGCCTGTGCCGGCGGGAGTTCAAGCAGGGGGGGGCAAAGCCCAGTGGGGGGGGTCATGTGGAGCTGTCGGCTGCTCCCAGGAGGAAGGGGGGCGGCAACGTTCTGGCACATCCCGCACCGGGGCATTGCCCAGCTGCCGCCCCGTCCGGGTGGGGGGAGCGAGGAGAATTTTTGCACAAAGAGAGAATTTTGCTCACAAGACTCCACAGCTTACAGGGAGCATTGGTGAAGACAATAGCAGACGCTTTCCAGGACCAAACTGGCTTCTGCGGTGGGAAGGGACCAGGAACCAACTTCTCCCGGCTGGCTGCAACGGGGGATGCTGCTGGCCCGAAACCCCGTCTCGGCTGGCATGTGGGCACCAAGAGCTGAGCAGGGTAGAGAAGGGGAGCAGAGCTTGCTCCGAGGCGCTTCCAAACCGCGGGGACCGGTAAAGGACTTTGACTGGGGGGGGAATCCCCAAATCGGCAACAGCCCCCCCTTTTTGCACGCCAAGGGAATTCCCCGCAGACACGCACACATGCAGAAGCAGGGATCTCGGTGCAAATTCTGCTCCTGCACATAAGGAGGGGGGGTCTTAGCCACCGGAGGCACTCACTCACCGGTGCTGCGCCCCAACAGCAGGAAGAGGATTGCCCCCAGGAGCAAAAGGCGCCACTTGAGGGAGCCCATTGGGACCCCGAGGCAGGCGCTGCACTTCATCTCCCTCCGGCAGCGGAAGGCAAAGCAGGGAGGAGAGGTGGGGCGGTAGCTCAGACAGGTGTGAAGAGCCAGAGCGAAGACTGGCAGAGGGGGAAGAGCTGTCCTATAGGAAAAATACCTGCACCGGTTGCCAGGCAGAGGAGCCTCCAGCAGCCGCTTCGCTTCCCCCATGATGGCCCGACGCTCTAGGCGAAAGTCTAGTTCGCCTAGGTGGTGAGCCGGCCCTGATCACATTACGGATGCCCCTGCTGGAGCGATGAAACAATCGGACAACACTAGATGAGCTCCACCCTATAGCTACTTCTGAGGGTGGTGCAGAAGTGCCCACAAGATCAACAAGACTGGGGATACCTGTTTCAGAACGACTTGTTTCATTCCACAGTATTACTGATATGAAATACCTATTTTTGAAGATGTAGGGGGAAATCCATTCTTTCATCACTCTGTCTGGGAGTATAAAATAATGGTTGAAGAATGTTAAACATAACTAGTTTACATCAGATCACACTGCTCATACGCTCTGTACCATCCACTGCAGAGATTCTAGGGGAAAGCAGAACATTCAGCCATTTCAGGCATTCGAGAGAGCTATATGTGAATGCATGACCAATGAGCAGAGCCGTATGGCAGCAACGCGACTTGCTTTAATCCCGTGCAAAGCCTGTCACTGGGAAAGCAATCTCAAACTACCCTTTGAAGTAAAACATACTGATCTTTTCATTGGCCTCCAACTTAAACAGATAAGTACCATGAAACACTCCAATGATGGGAACACAGTAAGACTTGTTTTAGTTCCATAATTACGGTTGATTCTGGAACACTGGGAGTGTTTACATTGCCTGTAATGTATGTATCCGCACGTCTAGCCTAGAAATTCAAACACTTGGCCTATTGAAAAACAAACTTTCAGATAGCATGGTGAACAGCAGCTTTAAGCAAGATCAGCATCAAAGAGAGCTTACTACCCAACGACATCTGTTGGAAAAAATGAAATCACACTGCACTAACTGGCAAAATATGAAGCAGGTGACCAGTGTGGAGAATCCTATAGAACTGATGCCGACTCTTTGTAAACTGGAGTGAGCAGGCAAATTGCCCATTTTCTGGACAAATGGCTTAATTATTAGCGTCCCAAAAAGAAATGCCAGCTCTACTTCTTCATTAGCAAGCCCATTCTATATGACGAGATGGCACAATGTTAAGGCCTTAATTAAAATTGCAGGCAGCTGCAGGGAATTAATCCCCGCTGACCAGTTTTGCAGAAATAAAACCGTTTTCACGAGGGGACAAATCAGAATAAGGAAGGAAAAGGTCTCCTGAAACGACTTGTCTCCCCAACATGTCTTTAGATCGAGAGGAAAAAGCAGAGTCAGGCATTAAGCATCTTTTACACACAATATGTCTCCGTTCTCTCCCCTGGCATTTTTTTTTCTTTTTAAAGAATAGACATCAGTGTATAATTACACACATCTGCACATAGCATCTAGTTATGCTCTCAGTAGCAAGTGAACAAAGGAAAAATTATTCTCTTTTTTCCTCAAAGCACTTATCAATGGCTGCAGGAAAGGCATTCATAGCAAACAGTATAGGATTCCTTTCTTCAAGATGTGTGCAATAATTTAAGTGACATTTTATAAAATGGCAAATCCATTTATTTATATTTATCTTATTTACAAAATTTATACCCCACCTTTCTGCACTCATCAGGGCCACCAAGGCACCTAACTGAAGGCTTTTCTGCATGTTCCCCCCCCCATCAGTTTCCGCCCTGAACTGCTCCGATTTATCCCCTGATTTCCACACGCCTTTTTATGTCATTAGTTTTCACTTTGGGTTTTTTGTCCCCCCCCCCCATTCCACACACACACCCCGTTCCCAGTACTTTTGAGACCACTTTTAGCCCAACGTTGTTCTGGAAGCCAATTCCACTTTTTCCTCTTGCATAATGTTTCTGTCCCATAAGACATGCTAGGACTAGCAAGAGGGACCCTTATAGAACAATGTTGGGGAATGAGGGGAAAACATTAATTAGACCCTTAAGGAAGCACTGAGATAGTTTATGGGCAAACAGGGAAGAACCCTCTGCTAGGTCATGGTGTGCTGAAAGGGCAGCTAAATGCACTTTGGTAGATGATATGGCCAGGCCTCTGTGTGCTAATGACCAAAGATACGCAAAAACTATAGGTAGCGGGCAAGTAAATAGTGAAACACCCTTCGCTGCGGACAATTCTCCAAACAGAGACCACTTCCCTGAATAAGAATACCTTGTGGAAGATTTCTTTGCCTGAACTATTATATCATAGACCTCTGGGGTGAATCCCCCAAGCTGTGAGGTGCAGATGGACCACATGGTGGTGCAACAGGGGACTCCATGTCAAGACATGCCAAACTGGAGGGGAGGTGACATATTCCAACCCTGCCAGGTGTAGGAGTTTGGTAAACCACAAAAAGGTTTTTGTTCCCCCCCCCCATTCCACACACACACCCCGTCCCAGTACTTTTGAGACCACTTTTAGCCCAACGTTGTTCTGGAAGCCACGAGACTGCAGTTCAATTTCTCCACTATGATTTTCCCCAGAACGCAGCTCAAAAGGGAGACTGGGGGAAAGGCATAAAACAGGGCCCCCTTCCAGGGGACGTGGAACCAAGTGGGATCGCTGCCCGCTAGGGAGCAAAAACTTGGGGCCGTCTTTGATTCTTTCATGGCAAAAAGGTCCACTTGGGGAGAGCCCCACCTCTCAAAAATCTGAAGAAGGTACTTGGTCTGTATGGACCATTCGTAATTTGGCAAGTAAACCCTACTTAATCTGTTGGCAGTGGCATTCAGTGAACCTGTGGTATAGATGGCCCTGAGGGAAATTTGGTCCTTGGTGGCCACCATCCATACTGCAATTGCTTCCTTGCATAGGGTCCTTGATCCCGTATCTCCTTGTTTGTTCAAATAATACATGGAGGTTGTGTTGTTGGTCTGGATTAGGCCTTTCTTGCCCCACAGGATATCTGCTAGAGAGGTAAGGGTGAAACTGCGCACTGTCAGCACAGCACAAGGGTATTGATGTGTAGCTCTCTGCTTAATGCAGACCAGGTACCCTGAACATGGAAACCTTCTCAATGAGTTCCCCATCCTGTTAAGGATACATCAGTCATAAGGGTGGTGTCTGCAACCCAGCACACAAAATCAACACCTCTGAATTATTTATTTATTTAATTATTTGATTTCTAGCATCCTCTTTACACCTTAAGAGGGACCTGATGACTGACCTAGGGATGGGAAAACACCACCCCGGGGCATGCTTCATGGAGTCAAACTTCCTGATGAACCAATTGTGAAGGTAACACATGTGAAGCCGAAGAAGAAGAAGAGGAAGAGGAGGAAGAGGAGGAGGAGATTGGATATATACCCTGCCCTTCACTACCCGGAGTCTCAGACTAAAGGGACAACCCCTGTAGTGGAAGCCATTAACGCAAGTAGGCTTTGAATATTCCTAACAGACTGTCACCTTTTCTTAGGAAAACTTGAAACAGTGCTCTTGATTACTCTTCCCCCTATCTTGCGATAAGAAAGCATTACATTTGATGAATTAAGGGAGGCCCCAATGAATTGAACCAGGTGGGAGGGCTCCGGGCGGGACTTTTCTCTACTAAGCACTAGCCCCAGTTTGCAACAGGTAGTCAAAACCAAATCTACATCCACTCTCAGACATTCTCTAGAGGGGACAACAATGAGCCAATCATCTCAGTAGAAGAAAATTCGCAACCCTGGCTTCCCAATTGAATAAGTTTAGCCAGAGATTTGGAATCTTCATGGAGCTTATCTAAATATTGGGATACCTTCTCCCACATGAAGAGCTGATAGCCCCCCATGATCACCTGATAATTCGAAATCCTGAAATCAGGCCAGCCGAAGAATACATCTTGTGACCAAGAGAATCTAGATGCCGACTCTGCCTGTCAGATGGAGAGGAATGTTGGCCCTGTCTGTGGTGTGACTGCATCTCCTCAGTGACGAGGGAAGAAGATGGGGGATGTGTAGATTGGCATTCGCAAGAGTCTTGTTTGATCCTATACAGACAATCCTTCGTGAGGTTGCCAGTGTCAATGCTGGTTTTCACCACACTTGAGTCATGATATCTTCAAGCCCCTGCAAGACTGGGAAGGCCATGATGCCTGGAGAATCTGGATAGAGGCAACTCAGAATTTTATCTTTGAGTTTATTTTCCATTTCTACAAAAAGAGCCCTGGCTTAGCCATCCTCAACACCTGCTCACCGTATAGGCGAAGGTCATCATTAAGAGATATGGGACTGGGATCCCCGGCTCTGTCATCTGTGGAAGGTTCAGGCTGGCTCCCAGAGCTGAAACAGGATACGACAGTACCTTCATCCTCTGGCTCGTAAACAGGGGACACCGAAGGCATCACTGGAAGTTGAGACTCATATTGACCAAAGCCAACTGTAGAATGGCTATACCCTGGCATGAGTGGTTTAGACTGTGGATAAAATTCAGGCCACTGCTGAAGATAAACAAGGGACATCTAGTAGGGGTGCAACTGAGGTGGGGCAAGCTGCAAGTGCGGGACAGTTTTAGTCGAGTCCGACTTGGGTGACAATGGATCCTCATGGGGAGGACTGAGCCCCCTTGCCTTCACTTTTCAATGTTGGCTATCTGGTGACGATAGGTGCAGCGATGGGGTGTGGGGTGGCACCAAAATGATGTCCAAGTCCATGGAGGACCTAGGTGGTGAAGACAATTGTCTCCAATGCTTGGAGGATGAAGCTGTCTTTTCCTTATGTTTAGTTTTCTTTGCACCCCTCAAACATGTGGCGGTTTAGGCATGAAAACGCTGTTGTGTCGGCTCTGAAAGGGAGGGGTGCTTCCCTTCAGGCTCTTAAGGCTAAAAAAATTCTGTCTGCGGCAGGCCTGTGCAGGAGCAAGTCCAAACGTGGGGCTGCACTGAAGATGGAAGATGGATGTTATGTCTGCTGACTGCCACCAGGGGCCAGCGAATACCCCAGAGCTTGACTCTGCAAGAACAATGGAGACTAGGCTCCTAGTTTCTCCACTGGGGAACCAATGGGACCAAGGCGGGAGATTCAAACCCACCAACGGGACCCTAGGGGGGGCGTCCCCAAGTGTGTATATAGTTGGCCAGTCGGCCGTTAGTCTTTGTCTTTGTTGTGTCCAGTAAACCATGCTGAGCACTACATCGGTCTCAGTGGTTTCTACATGCGTTTAACCCACTACACTTCAATGGACAATTAAAACATAGGTCAGGAAGGAGGGATCCCTGAAGGAATGGCAGACAAAACAAAAAAGTCTTCGCCCACGGGTGAAAGATGGCAACAGAAGGAGGGTATCTCCGGGGAGAGAATTCCAGAGTTTTTGTGACATGACAGCCTCTGTGCCCTATTGTTGGCTGTCCAGAGGAACTGGTTGTCCAGAGGAACTGGTTGGCTGTCCAGAGGAACTGGTTGTCCAGAGGAACTGGTTGTGAGACAGGGTACTGGACTAGGTGGACCACTGGTCCGATCCAGCGGGGCTCTTCTTATGTTCTTAAGGCCCTCTCCCGGGTGGCTACCCACCTAATCTCAGAAGATGAGGGCAGCCAAAGCAGAGTTTCAGAAGAGGACCATAAAGGTCACGGCCGGCACTGGTTAATTCCTATTTTAAAAGATAGCCATGAGTGCACTCTCCATATTCAGGGGCCTGGTTGCCACATGCGGAGGGCATAAAGCAAAGCATGTCTACAAAAAAACCCATTTCTTTCTATATGAGCTTCTGTGGGTCACGGACCACTTTGTCAGGCAGAAATGTTATAGAAAACACTAATGGGGCAGGTTGAGGGTGGACCCATCAAGGCTTGGTGTGAATTACGCTATGAGCCCTTCAAGTGTAGATCTCAGCGTAAGAGGCAAAGAGAGGAGTTGGTGAAGAAACAGTGGGTATGAGTTTCATCTGCTAATTTATGACGGGACTCATGCCTACCCTTTCTACATTGCTCCTCCCATTTTCCCAATTAGAGTCATGATCCATAATTATCCCTTCCTGGCAACTAACCCCCCCTACTTATATGTAATGGTTGAGGAAGTCTTGTTTCAATGTTTCTGAAGAAGTATGCATGCACATGAAAGCTTATACCCAGAATTAAACTTTGTTGATCTGAAAGGGGCTTAGGGTTGCCAAGTGGAAATTTCTTCTTACCGGGGGACTCCTGGTCCGTGGCTGGAGTGCACGTGCACCGCACGCACATCACCCAGAAGTGACGTGATGACGCTGGACACACTGGGGGCGGGGCCACGACCATCCGAGGGAAAACCATAGTTTTCCCTCAAGCAGAAGAGGAAAGGGAGAGCGTGGGAGCAGCAGAGAAAGGACAGGGAAGTTGAACAGAGACAAAGAGAAGATCCGAGTAAGGGGGGCAGAAAGATGGGGATGGGAGGGGAGAAAAGGTCATGGAGGCAAGCAGAGGCAATACAAGCTGGACATTATGTTCAGAAAATACATGTTATACAGCATACAAATTGACAGCATAGCATGTTGGGAAGGGCTGTGGTTCAGTGGCAGAGCATGTGCCAGACATGCAGAAGGTCCCAGGTTCAATCCCTGCCATCTCTAGTTAATAAGATCTGGCAGAATCTGGCAGGGAGGGAGTAGGTGATGGAAAGACCTCTAGCAGAGACAGCAGGGTCTCCCAGGTCCTAGTCCAATACTTTAACCACTGTGTTCAAACAACTTAAGTTTCTAGCCCTTATAACCACAAAGCATGTGGGCAAGTCTCCTGAAATCTCAGAAGCCAGAAAGACTTCCAGTGACTGGAGACAGGGTTTCAGTGTCCTTTCCAGTTCCTTGCCCATCCCCCAGCAACCACGGAATAAGCCACGCAAAACAGCAACCGTTGCAGAATGCATTATGCAAAATAAAGCGATATTACACAATTTGCATAATTTATAAGAGTTGCAGGATTTATGTTTTCTTGATAACCATTTTGTGTGTGCGTGTACAGTACTTTCAAGTCACAGCCAACTTATGGTGACCCCCCCCCCAGGGTTTTCAAGGCAAAAGGTGGTTCACCATTGCCTGTCTCTGCATGCACACAGTATGTGAAGTTAGTCCACAGTGTGCCTCCCCCCAAACAAGGAACAAGTTGCTTGAGCCTTCCTGAAGAGCAAAGTTAAGTTGGCTAGCACAGCAGTTTTGCCTGAAGGAAAGTGGAACAAGAGTCAAAGGCGCTTCCGAAAACTAGACTCTCTTCCACTGACCACCAGCACAAACTGCATAAAGAAATGTTCATAGCCATCTGTGTTTTTAACAATTGGTACTGGGATGGGGCCGCAGTGGCTTAGAGGTTAAGACGCTGAGTTGCAGACTGGGAGGTCGGTAGCTCGGCAGTTCAAGACCCAAGTGCGGCATGACGGAGTGAGCTCCCGTCTCTGGCCCCAGCTTCTGCCAACCTGGCAGTTTGAAAGCAAGAATTGCAAGGAGATAAATAGGTACCGCTTCGGTGGGAAGATAACAGCGTTCCGTGCACCTCGGCGTTCAGTCATGCCAGCCACGTGACCAGAGAGACATCTTCGGACAGCGCTGGCTCTTTGGCTTGGAAACAGAGATGAGCACCGCCCACTAGAGTTGGATTCGACTGGCTTTCGAGCAAGGGAAACCTTTACCTTTACCTTTTTACTGGGATGGTGTTTGAGGAGGCGGTATTAATGGCTGGGCCAGCCTCTGCTTCCTGACCCATCAGAAATATATACAGGATACCAAAAGATAGTTCAGAGGGGAAAAAATGTGTGCCTCCCAAGTCACTGCCTGAACGTGCCAATCCATTCTTTTTCTTTTCTTTGTAATACATGCACTGGAGATTTGATTGAAAGTATGCTATATTCACATGCTATTTTTCACAGACAGTGGCAGAGAATGTCAACATTTTTAGTGTGCTGCTGAGATCTGTGCTTCGTGTCTACAAGAGACAATATTGACTCACCTAAGGCCACTCCGCTATTTCTACAAACAATCCCTGTGTGTGCAGATGTTCCAGGTTGGTGCAATCATTCACCGCAGCTGAAGTTCTTACGTTTCCCTATGGAACAGTGAATTCTTCTTGTCTGAGACACCCAATTTTATGGGATCATTCAAGTCAAAGGTGCTGACTTTCAGCTCTTCAAGGTTTATTTCTCAAATGTGTAAGCAAATAAGAGGTGTTTGATTTTGGATAAGAGGTCTTATGATGCTCTTAGTGCTTTCTAGCTCAGAAGCCAGCCTTGGCACAGAATCAATTTGAACCAAGTTTGCTCTTTTGAACACATAATTAGCTGTTCCCTAATAATGTTGAGACCTAATGGATCTAGGAAGAGGGTCTATTTTAGTGACTACGGGGTTTTCCATACCAGGTTTTTGCTCTAGTTTGTTTTTTAACTGCATCATTAACCCCCCTCCCTTACAAGCAGTATCATTTGCAGCAAAACCTTGGGAGGAAAAACTAGGAAGACCAATGAATGGCAAACAATACTGTGCGTAAGGGTGTGTGGGGTGGGGTGGGAGGATGCAGTTAGCAAAAACCCTGTGCCCAAGAGCCCTGTGCATGGCATGGAAGATTATGATTCCAATCTCAGGAGCTCTATGAATTCAAAAGATGATCTGAGCTAGGCACTTTCCTTCACCATCACATCCACAACATAGGAATAAGGCTGACTTATTGTTTCTGGTCAAGTTGACACAATCATTGTGCACAAACCAGGAAGCTACCGTGCAAACACCGTGCAGAGATACTGATTGGTTCAAGACAGAGAAAGGAGTACAACAAGGTTGCATTCTTTCACCTTTCCTGTTCAACATGTATGCCGAAACAATCATGAGGAAGTTACAGCTGGAAGAGTCAAAAATTGGGCTAAAGATTGGAGGAAGGAATATCAACAGTCTTCGATTTGCTGACAACACAACCCTCCTCTCGGAAACTAAAGGCCTGGAATACCTGATCAAGAAAATCAAAGAAGAAAGTGAGAAGTTTGGCCTCTTCCTAAACATCAAAAAACCCAAGTTCATGACCACTGAGAACAGAAACGTCAAAATAACAGTTGACGATGAAGAGATTGAATGTGTGGAAGAATTCACTTTCTTAGGATCACGGATCAACCAAAATGGCGAATGCAGTCCAGAAATAAAGCGTCGAATCATGCTGGGTCGCACAGCAATGATGAGCATGAATCAAATATGGAAGAGCAAGAACATCAGCCTTGCAACCAAATGCAGATTAGTCTGTGCTATTGTGTTCCCCATAGCAACTCATGGCTGTGAAGGTTGGACCATGAAGAAGCAAGGCAACAGGAAAATCGACTCATTTGAGCTGCGGTGCTGGAGACGGTTCCTGAGCATTCCTTGGACAGCAAAGGAGACAAACAAGCAAGTATCGGAGCACAGAAAAAACCAGACATGCCATTGGAAGGAAAAATCACAAAACTGTGACTGACTTATTTCAGCCATGTCATGTAGAAGAACTCACTAGGAAAAGCAATTATGCTTGGATTAGTTAGCGGTGAAAGGAAACCTGGCTACCAAAGAACACGGTGGCTAGACACCATAAAAGTTGACACCAGCCTGAGCATGGAACAACTCAAAGAAACAGTACAAGATCGGAAAACGTAGAGAGAGCTGACCCATAGAAACACCAATGGTTGAACATGACTGAATGGCTAACAACAACAATTGTTTCCTGGGGTAGAAAGTAGCTTATTTTTTCCTGAACCCAAGTTGTACTACTCAGGAACTAACCAGAGTGAAGGTAGGGTAGCAGTAAAACTGTACTCTCCTTGATGACAAGGTTCTTTGAAATGGTCCTGCGCCCAAAACACATTTCTCTTTGAAAGCAACATAAATGACTATTGGATTGATTTCCTAACACAGACAGTTAAACTTCCGATATTCAAGAAGTCAACCTTTAAAACAACACACAAGCCTTCTTCTAAAACTGCCCTTTTTCACATACATAGACAAGACCTTTTCATTCAAACAAGCATTTTGCGGTTGCTAGAACGAATAAATTAATCTGTCTATTTTGTAGCATAATGGTGATGCTCCTTTTTTCAAATAAAGGTAAACAGTGCTATTCTTAACCTATACAAAAAAAGTCCGATCATGTATTAGAACCAACTCCCTTCTTCAGCAAAACACTGGTCGGTATTTAGACATCTGTAGCACTCCTTACATGGGGAGCACTCACTGGAGAAGACCCTGATGCTGGGAAAGACTGAAGGTCAAAGAAGACGGGGACGGCAAAGGATGAGATGGTTGGACAGTGTCATGGATGCAACGAACATGAAATTGAGCGGGCTTCGGAGGACGGCGGTAGACAGGAGGGCCTGGCGTGAGCTTGTCCATGGGGTTGCGAAGAGTCGGACTCGACTCTGCGACTGAACAACAACAAAGCACTCCTTAACACACCAAGCTGACCTAATGTTGTTTTTTGTTCTCAGACAAAATGATAGATTTCCCAAGCACAGAACCCCTTGGGCTCTTTACTGGGCAGGCTAGAGGTCAAGAGCAGGGAGTCACGGACTGATTGCTCCGGGCCATAATGAAGGTAGGCCGGTGGTTCTGACAATTCACCACTCACTGCTTAACAATGCAGAAGGGGTTACTGAGCAAGCAGGGTTTGCATTAATAATTCACAGTATCATTTAGAGACAAGCCAAGGTTCTGGAAACAGCCAAGTGCACACTATATTGAATGAATTATCAATCAAACTGGTACATTTCTAGGAAGAAAACAATGCCACTCCACAGACTAGTCTTGTTTTTAAAGATTATAATAGGCAGCAAATGCAGTTTGTACACATATAACACATAATTGGCTGTGCCATTGTCCCTTTGCAACAGAAAGGTCTTTTTGTTTCCACATTAAGGGGGGGGGGATTCTTGCCATTTTTATCATCATGTCAACAGTTCTCTGTAAGAACATCTATGGGACTAAGTACCCCCCCATTTTCTTTTCTTGTTTCTTTTTTTTCATGTGATAGGCCCACCCAATTAAAGCATGATTTCAGATAATAGCCAAAAAGACCATCTTAAAGCCAACATTCTGGATGTCTGCAGCTCAAGGTGGTAATTTTCAAACACTGTTAGTCATGCTTGCGAAAACAAAACACAAGACACCTAGCTCCTGTTCTCCTAAACTCAGCTTGGTTTTTCCTTTCCTTTCCTTTCCTAACAATACGCTCCTTCAACCAGAGAACTTGAGCCATGCAATAAAATCACAGTACAAATATCAATAACAACTACAGAATGATGAATAGAGGAAAATTATGCCACTAGCAAAATCACGAGATTGTCACATTAGTATTTAGCAGGAAAGTGTCAAAGATATTATAATAAAAATTTGGCCACAGATTGCGTCACTGCAGGACTAATATCAGCCAACAAAAAGGAAACCACCTGAGGTTCGGTGGCAAGTTGGTACTTGCTCACAATGGGTGAAATCCAAAGTTCTCGCAATGAAGACCATTGATCACAGAATAACAAAATGTGATAGATGATCTCAGTCACGGCAGAGGCACAATGACAGAAGTGTCCAGAGAATGGAGTATTAGCAAATTGCCTCTTCAGTTCAGCTGCAAGTGAATCATTCGTTTGTTTTTTCTATATTCTTATACTGGTTGAGTCCTGACCTGGATGGCCCAGGCAAGCCCGATGTTGTCAGAAGCTAAGCAGAGTCATCCCTGGTTAGTGTTTGGATGGGTGACCTCCAAGGAAGGCCAGGGTTGCTACACAGAGGCAGGCAATGGCACACCATCTCTGAACATCTCTCGCCTCGAAAACCCTACTGGATCACCATACATTTGTTGGAAATATGTGTGTTGCAAGGTCATTATAGGGTTAATGTGTGCTTGTTTAGATGGACCTGGAAGGGAACCTGGCACAAAGCCAATGGGGAGAAAGCCCAGGAAACTGAAGCCTACTTACTCACAATCATTGGTTAAATGTATTCATGTGATTTCCTTCTAGGGGTCAAGAAGAAAGAAGAATCTCCATTACCAACTTACCAACTGGTCTGTCTGTTGTTGCAAGCATGTAGTCTTAAGTGTTTCTTGTTTTGTAGATTTCCCATGTACCCTTCTCTTTAGAAATAAAGATTTTTACATAGAAAGAAAATGCCTCATCTCTAGTGAACAAAGATCCATTTCAACCTCTGAATATTTAACTATTATACCAAATTTTCCAACGAAGTTGGCTGTGACTTACGGCACTGTCTGACTCCACCATGACTTGGGAAAGGGTACAAAAACACTGAATTTGGCCAGCTGGTGACAAATACGGTGCAAGCTAGGGACACTTGAACACTGGCCTAACCATCTCGCATTCTGTTCAGCGGTCGCAAGCAGGGAGCTGATTTTTCATTGAGCAGTTCAATTGTTCATGGGCAGCTCAAGCCTGTTCAGCAGATTACTTCTCTCATATCCAAATATTGTGGTACAGTGCGATCAACAGCATTTCATGTAAGCACATTCTCATAAAGCCCAAGGGGAGTCCTAGTCCTCCCATCATTTAATTGCCTAATCCAGCCATCCATGACTCTTGGGGGGGGGAATCAATTTCGCCTTCTACAAAGCTGCAAAAGCAGTCACAAGGCAAAAGGAAATGAAATTCCACCATCGTAATTACTGCACAGCCGCAAAGCTGTTCAGAAGCTGCTCAAGATGGAGGGAAGCAAGGTGCAGGGCTCCAGGGTTCAGCTCACAAATAATTGTGTTTGTGGGGAAATGGCACATCCACCTGCAGAACACATTGAATGTAAAGTTTGCAGGACCTCCAGTGTTAACATGATATGACTTTGAATTTAGAAAGGTGTAACATGTAGTACATTTTAATTCCACCTTCTTCCTTTATGGAATTGAAGGGAGTATAACAGACTGTCCCCAGGCAGCCTTTATCATATGCGCCAAAGATGTTCACTGTAAAGTTTGTGGGACCTCGTGCCAACACTGTATTGCTTTAAATGCAGCAAGATTTAACACTCACTGCATTTTAATCCCACCTTCTTCTTTCACAGAATTTAAAGGGGTATGACATACTGTCCCCGGCAGCCTTTGTCATACTACTTCCTACCATTTATACTTTATCCTTCAAAGGTCAACATTCTAAAGCAAAATTTTAAGCTGCTCTGAATTCAAAATGCCATACTTAAAGTTCTGCCAGATATTGAATGTATCTCACATTTTCAAGGCTATTTGACTCTGATGTAAAGTAGGCAGTGCAAAGACAACGGTGTTGGAGTGCGGGTGCTCCAGAAAGCCCCTCCAGCACCTGTCCCCCTTGCAGGGAACAGTTTTACGCTGGAAGGCTAGTTTGGCACAATGGTTAGAACACTGAAGGGGGCCATGACTCGGTGGAAGAGCCTCTGCTTCGCACGCAGAGGTCCCTGGTTCAATCCCCGGCCTCTCCAGTTAAAAGGATCAGGTGGTAGGGGATTTGAAGGACCTCTGCCTGAGTCCTCTGAAGCGCTGCTGCCAGTGTGAGCTGGAGGGCCTGCAAGACGGAGCTCTTCCGCCAGGCTTTCGAGTAGGAGCTGCCACCAGTGTTCCCTCTGAACTGAGTTAGTGTGAGCTAGCTCACAGTTTTTCAGCCTCTGGCTCATACATTTTTGTCTTAGCTCAGGAAGGATGGCTCCAGAGCAAACTAATTTATGTAGTAGCCAAATCACCTGCTCACAGCTTTTATGCCAGTAGCTCACAAAGTAGAATTTTTGCTCACGAGACTCCACAGCTTAGAGGGAACATTGGCTGCCACTACTTCCACCACTACCTCTACCACCCCCACCAACTGAGTTGGGTAACAGCGGGGGGTGAGATGGCCCTGTGTTAAATGAACTACAGCGCTGCGTAGATCTGATATCACTGAACTGGGACTACTATCCCCAGGAAGCCATCTTGTTACTGAAGACTTTCCTGAAACATCCTGAGCACTTTGTATTGTTGTCATTGAGTGATTTTACCTTGTTTTTAATTGTTTTAACTGTTGGCATATATGTCCTATCTGTGAGCCACCCAGAGCCTGCTTGCGGGGAGGGCCGGCTATAAAATAAATAAATAAATAATAACAACAAGAACAACAATGCTGCTGACCTTGGTGGACCAAGGAATCAAGGAACCTGGGAGCCAGCTACCTAGGGAGGTGGTGAGCTCCCCCTCCCTGGCAGTCTCTAAGCAGCGGCTGGACAAACCCTTGTCAGGGATGCTCTAGGCTGATCCTGCACTGAGCAGGGGGTCGGACTAGATGGCCTGCGTGGCCCTTTCCGATTCTATGAATCAAATGGGTCTGATTCAGTATAAGGGCAGCTTCCTGGGTTCATGTGACTGTCAAGTCCAGGTTCAAATCCCCACTCGGAGAGTCATCTTTTAGTTGGTCAGTTTAATGGGCCTAACAGACCTTGCAGGGTTGATGTGAATATAGAGGAGGGGGAAAACGGTGTGTGTCACTTTGTCCTGCTCTGAGGGATAAAAATATGACAGATAGTTTAACACTGTGCTGCGCAGGGAGTGTTTTTTTTTTAAGACGAAATCACACGTTACCCCCATCTCCTCTTCAAGACCACGTCAGACTGAGACTGCAATATCTCACAAAGCTGAAATTTTGTTTATGTCACGTCCTGTACATGAGCCCATAGGACACGTTTTAAGAAATACTTGGCTGGCTGAAGTCGACAAGTTGAGACACATGTTGCTTAAGGTCTTGCGAAAAACAACCTAGCTGGCACTGGACCATTGACCCGCCAGCCCAACAGCATTTCTGTCCTATAGGTCAGAGTTGACTCTTACATTCACTCACGCATGGTTTTCTCCTATTTGGAAGAAGCGCTATTAGACACCGGAGCAGCACCGGTTATTCAACTGTGCAGAGGTTTCCAGCATTTATTTCCATAACAGTGTGATCAGCCATGTCCTTTTTAGAGGGGGGAAAATGGAAGAAGAGATTTATTGGGTATCTTAGTTCTGTGCCGGCCAGCAAACTCGGCAGAATCAAAAACTTTGTTGCATTCCAGATCAGAGAAGATAAGCAAATAAGATTTGAAAGCGTGAGCTATAAAACCCACACAGGCCAGGCCTGGTGTGTTCTCTGCAAACTCACACAATCTAAGTGTGCTGGAAAAGTTTGCAGAAAAAATCTTCTGCTTCTCCCGCTATAGTGCTATGTGAAACTCTTTATCAATCCCTCACATTTTTTTTAAAAAAAGGAAAACAACACCAAACATGCCCCTATGACTACCAGCCATTCAGCTAGAGCCTCACACGTTAACCTCGGTCACATATGTCTGCAATACTGGTGGGTGAGTTAATCGTCACATGCTTGGAAGCACATTACTAGATGGGAATGTATTATTTTTTAAAACTTTCTTAGGGCTTTGCTGGAAAAGCAATGAAAACATCTGCCCTGTGCAGGTTTTCCCCCCCTTCAATCCCACGCCGGCAGAACTCGTATATTGAGCATCTCTTTCGCGCACTGATGGATAACAGTTTCCAGGGCTTATTTTGTAGAAAAAGCCCAGCAGGAACTCATTAGCATAATAGGCCACACCTCTGACAGCGCAACTCATTGGCATATTAGGCCACACCTCCATGTTACCAGAAGTGTGCTCACCCAGCCACACCCACCTTTTGCTGCTTATTCTGTTTACCTTGTTTGTTGTCAAAACCCAGGGCTTTTTTTGTAGCAGGAACTCCTTTGCATGTTAGGCCACACACCCCTAATGTAGCCAGTCCTAATGAGTTTCTGCTGTTGGGTGTGGCCTATTATGCTAATGAGTTCCTGCTGGGCGTGGCAAACTTGGGGGCCAGCCGGTACTCCGTTCCTGTGCGTTCCTGCCCAAAAATAGCCCTGACAGTTTCCAATCTCCAGGCTCCCTTGCTGTCTATGCCCTGTCCTGTCCAATCCTGATCTCAGGTACGCAGGTATAAATCTGTTCTCAGCTGCCACAGGATCACAAAGCCTTCCTCCGCTTTTTGTTGCTGTTTGCTGAATTGCCTTTTGATCAGTCTGGGATGAAGCCGGCACGGCTGCAATATGAACAAGCTCGCTGAAACTGCCGCTTGCCAACCGCACTGCTCCGTCGGAGCTCCCAGACTGTTCAGCAAGCCAAGGCTGCCTGCTCCCTTGCTTCCTTCCACAAATCTCTCTTGTCATCTTTGTCCGGTAATAACCTTCCCGCTTGAACTCTCGGGTCTAACCACAGAACAAAGAATCAGGGACAGCGAAGAGTCGCTTCATGCATCCCGTTCTTGCTGAGCTCCATTCACGTGAAAACTGCCTGCGAGAATAAGCACATTTGCAAGAAATGCCGTCAATGCTCCCTCCCCCCCACACACACCAAAGGTAATGAAATGCACCTTTTTTTGCCATAAAAAGCAAAATGTTACTTTTAACTTTTAAGTAACTAAATAATTGTTTGGCTAGCCTCAGCATCTGCAGACATGTGTAACATCAGCTGATCTTTGTAGCTATAGTTGTCTCCATTAAACCTGCAATTCTGTGCTCACATGGTTAGGAAGAAGACTAATCTAAGTCAGCAGGACGTACCTCCAAGAAAGAATGCATAGGATCAGGCTGCAAATCTGACTGGGCAAATTGCATCTCAAGAGCATTAGCATTTCTGCTCATCTGGACTGGCTCTTCAGTCAATGGCTGAACATAAGATCACTTTTTTTTTGCAAACTAGTAAGACCAATTCACATCTTAAGGTGTACACAAATTGGGTCTGGGGTCCCAACTCCGTGTAACATGCAGAAATGAAAATGGCCCTAGGGGGTGCTGTTTGGCCTATGTGTAGCCTTGAGAATGAGCCAAATAACACTCTGCTGGGACCATCTCAGATCAGAAAAAACAGCGCTGGGGGAAGGGCTGAAGTCCCTCCTGAACATGTGCAGTGGTTCTGATCCAAACCAGGCACCACATACACAGGCATTGAAGAGAACCCTCCACTCTAGAAGGTCAATTTCCACATTCTGGAGTACAGAGGTCCACCATGTGTAACAGTCACATGCGAGTTCCTCAATTCTTATGGAAGCAATGACCAATTCAGAACATGACTGTGACATGCATAGAAAAGGGGCTTCGGCCTTCTCCAGTGTGTGCAATTTTCTGGACATGAAACAATTGGAAGGGACACTATTTGGCACATTGGGAAAACTCAAGTGTATGTCTTTCGGATTTCTCAACAGGCCAAATAGCATCTTCTCTCTGGGACCGTTTCAGGTCAGGAAAGACGTGCATGGGGAAGGCAGCCATGAAGGAGCTAGAAAAGATTCTTACATGTAAAGATGTGTCACTGGAAGCCAAGATCAAGTTAATTCATGCCATTGTATTCCCATGACTACATATGGGTGTGATAGTTTGACAATGAAGAAAACTGATAGGAAGAAAGGGGATTAATTTGAAATGTGGTGTTGGAGAGAACTTTACGGAGTGCAGACCACCAAAAAGACAAATAAGTGGGGTTCTAGATCAAATCAAGCCTGAACTCTCCCTAGAAGCTAAAACGACTAAACTGAGGCTATCGTACTTTGGTCACATTATGAGAAGACAAGGGTCACTGGAGAAGACGATAATGCTAGGAAAAATCGAAGGCAACAGAAAAAAGAGGAAGACCCGGCCTGAGATGGAATGACTCTGTAGAGGAAACCACACACACACACCCAGTTTGCAAGACCTGAGCAAGGCTGTTGGCAATAGGACATTTTGGAGGACATTAATTCATAGGATCACCATAGGTTGGAAGTAACTTGACGACACTTAACACACAGACACGCACACATACATGTGTACAGGAATTGAGGAGAACCTGCAATGCATGTCTGTTTGTGACACAGGGAGGGGACCCCACCCAGACCCAACCTGCGTACTCTGAAATGTGGAGATCAGCACAGGGTTGCCACCTCCAGGTGGGGCCTGGAGATCTCCCACTTTTACAACTGAGCTCCAGCTGGCAGTGATCAGCTCCCCTGGAGTAAATGGCTGCTTTGAAGGGTGGACCCTATGGCATTGTACCTTGCCCCTCCCCTCCCCAAACCCCACCTTCTCCTGGATCCACCCCCAAAGTCTCCAGGTATTTTCCAACCCAGACCTGGCAACCCTAAATCAGCCCCATACATCATGAATCAGCTCGATTTGTGCAGTACAGGAAATGATGCCCTGCTTCAACTAACTAACAATGGCCGTAATCACACATGCTAAATAATCCATTCTATCCACTTTCGATGCACTTTCCAACTGGATTTCGCCAGTTCACACAATCCAGCTGGAAAGTGCATTGAACATGGATTGAAAGTGGATTATGGAGTGCGTGCGATCGCAGCCAGTATCAGGGAAACTTGGAACGAAGCATTGGTATAGACACACACACACACACCCAAAAAAACAACACACCAGCGGCTGCCCAGGTAATTAGTACTAGAAGTTTATCCCTAGCAATGGTGCAAGTGAACGGCATCCTGAGGAAGAACAGTGATCCATAGCACTGGGGGGGGGGGAGGTGCTAAAGTCCTAACAGAACTTCAGTTTTATAAAACTACCTTCAAATCAGGGCTATTTTTGGGGCAGGAACGCACAGGAACGGAGTTCCAGCTGGCATCCAAGTTGGCCACACCCAGCAGGAACTCATTAGCATAATGGGCCACACCCAACAGCAGAAACTCATTAGGATTGGCTACATTAGGGGTGTGTGGCCTAACATGCAAAGGAGTTCCTGCTACAAAAAAAGCCCTGGGTTTTGACAACAAACGAGGTAAACAGAATAAGGAGCAAAAGGTGGGTGTGGCTGGATGACCACACTTCTGGTAACATGGGGGTGTGGCCTAATATGCCAATGAGCTGTGCTGTCAGGGGTATGGCCTAATATGCTAATGAGTTTCTGCTGTTGGGTGTGGCCTATTATGCTAATGAGTTCCTGCTGGGCTTTTTCTACAAAAAAAGCCCTGCTTCAAATAATTCATACTGCAGAACTGATCTGGACAGAATATTTACAGGGGAGAGATACTGAAAGTAGTTTTGGGTTTTCCAGTAAGTCAGCTGGTGTCTGCCTGCAGTGACTGCCAAAAACAATGTAGTATCGTTTTGGTTTCGGGGTTTTTATATCAGCAAAACTGTGGGTGGGGGGAGTTTTCTTCCTCCAAGGAAAGTCCTGCATCTTTCTAAGGGCCTTTTATAACACCAAGAGTTTGATGGGACTTCTTGTAAAAGTCTTCTGTCTTCCCTAACCCCACACTTTTATTATTTGTAGTGGTGTGCAAACAACATATGAGAACATCACATAAGAAGAACCCTGGTTGGTTAGACCAAAGGTCCATCAAATTCTGCATCCCATTTCGGATACTGGTTACCCAGATGCCTCCGTGAAGCCCACGTGCAGGGTGTGAATCCCAAAGTCACTTTCCACTGTGTTGTCAGGGCCATGTCAGATCATGAAAGCAGCACAGGAAAAAGACCTGAGTCTCTCTGGCTTGCACCCTAGACTGAATCTGAACGCGGATTCTGCATGCCTTGGATTTAAGTTCCAAGCCTAGAATTCCCAGAGCACATCTGCCAACACTACATTCGTTGATACTGTGGACTGAGACGGCCAGGTGGACAGCACGAGGACTTTGTAATATGTGATTACACCCTGTCCAGAAGCCGATCTTTCTGTGTGCAGATAGGAAAAGGGGGCAGGGTCATATAGGGCAGGAAAGGATCTCCATAGATGGTTGGACGCTGTTGCATTTGAAGAAGACTGATGTCAAACAGATCACATACAGTGCCTAAACCCTACTTGAAATTCTGCAGGAATGAGAAGACATTTTCCCTAGCCAGGAATAACAAGACATGAAGCTAAGGGGAAAGTACGTGGCTACCAATTCCCACTTAGGCGTGGCTACATTAGCCCGGTTATGTTTAAAAGGAGCATAAGCTCCCACTGTTTTCTGTTCTGGTTTCTTACTGAGTTAGTGCTTGCTCGTTACTTCCAATAAAGCTGAATCACTTGCTGAATCACTGTACGAGTCCTTTGTTAGCGCGATCTAACACCACTGACCCTTGAAAGGCAAGAAGAGGATTCTCATTATTATGACTCTTTCCAAAATACTTGGCAGGGCAAGGCACCCTCCAGGTACATGGAAATAGAAAGGCACGCTTGTCGGTGCCCAAGAATACTAATTCACATCAAAACAGGAAATCATGCTACATGTATTAAGCAAAACATTTGGAAGATTTAAAGCAAGCGAAGCAACCCCCACACCCCCATTTAATCTCGGGGGCGGGTGGAAGGGAGATACAACTGATACCTACTGAGTGACATCTAAATCTTGACACCTGACACCTGCATCTAGGAACTCGAGGAATGGCAACTGGCACATGACACATGCGCAAGACGCATTCTTCAGTAACGTCTAATTAAAATACATGGCATTCTTTTTGTAGTTTGCACCCGACTCAGGTCTCACTTTCCGGAGAGCTGTATAAACTGCATGCCAGTCTAAGACACACACAGTGCCATCCTGAGCAGTGTTACACCCTAGTAAGCCTGTTGACTTTGATGGGCTTAGAAGGGTATAACTCTGTTTAGGATTGCATCATATAGGGCAAAAAGTACAAGGTCTACTGTGTAAAATTATTTTTTTAATTAATCTGTCATTAGTAAGACACCTTGAGACTCTTCTGGTCAAAAGGTAGGGTGTACCCTCTCCCGCCCCAAGGAAATACAATAAATATCTGTATCAAAGAAGTCAGCAGAGCTCTGCAGGCACGTATAGGGCCTGTGTGCAGCAAATGGGGAACAGATGTGTATTTATTGTGCAATAAACTAGTAACTTGTAATAGAGGCCAGGCTTAAAGCATTACTGTACCAAGTCAGAATGTGGATATAGCTTGCATTCTTCCTTGTGTGGCGGCTCCCAGGTTTGAAAAGGTGAAAGGCTAAAGGCATTGTAAACATCTACCTGGCTTTCCCAGAATTAACCTGATGCATGTATATTCTATTCTGATTGCTCCAGATAAGATGACAGATAACTGCAAGGATAAGAATGGATCACCCAGCAACCTAAAACAAATATCAAGCCTCTCTTTACTGGCAATCTTCAGTAGCCTTGTAAGGTCCTGATCTTGAGAAGAACAAAAGGTGATGGAGGCTGCCCTCTGGAATGGGAACCATCTTATCGCCCTTGAGGGCTGGTCCCTGCTGACGACGTTATTTTAAACTCATGATTGCCCTTGTAATGTATTCTTCGGTTTTACCTTGCCTCACCATCCACATTACGAAGTTAGACTTGAGTCCATTGTCATAATGTCGCAGTGTTTTCCCCAGCTAAGGCTCTACCTGTCAGAGAACTTTTCAGAATCATCAAAAAATCTACAGTTCCGCCCTGACCTGGATGGCACAGGCAAGCCTGATCTTATCAGACCTTGGAAGCTAAGCAGGATCAACTCTGGCAAGTACTTGGATGGGAGACCTCCTGGGGATACCAGGATGCAGGGGCAGGCCTTATTCAGCCACCGTTCTGAATATCCTCCAGGCCCCCAGTAGGGGTCAGTCACCAGAGGCTGCCATGACTTCCAGGCGCACGCACACACATGTACATACTAAAAAAAAACTACAGTTCCCAAGATCACTTGGGAAAGAGACCAAATAACCAAACAGGTTTACAATAAAGGCAAGGTTCTTATGTGGAACTCTACCCATCCGCTTCCATCTCACAAACAAGAGCTGGGGTCCCCAAACTTGTTGAGCCTACAGGCACCTTTGGGATTCTGACACTACACGGTGGGCACAGACGTAAAATGGCTTCCACAAAATGGCCGCCATAGGAAGAGGGCTGCCAAATGCAGCCGGGGGGGGGGGAATCCCCCGTTTCCGAGCCCCGATTCCCGGCGCGCCGGAATCGGGGCCCGGGGGAAACCCCACCCCCGCGTGCGCGTCACCCGGAAGTGACGTCGCACGCTGGGGGCGGGGCCACGCCATTTGAGGGGAAAACTCTTTGTTTTCCCCACAAATGGTGTGGCCCCGCCCAGCGTGTGACATCACTTCCGGTGACGCTACGGCGGCGCGCGCGCACACACACCCAGAAGACTCCCGGACGGGAAGGAGTCTCCCCCGCCGGTGAGTCAAATCGCTTAGCCGAGTTAGTGTGAGCTAGCTCACAGTTTTTTAGCAACCAGCTCACACATATTTGTCTTAGCTCAAGGAAAATGGCTCCAGAGTAGGGTTACCAGGTCCATCTTTGTCCCCAGTGGGAGACTTTGGGGGGGGGCATTCCCAGAGGGCGAGGGGGCATCCCCAACGTGATGACATCACGTTGGGGACATCCTGGCTCCAAGACCCGCCACCCAATCGGATGCACGGGGCCCTTTCCCGCCGGCTACCTGCACTTATAGGGGTTCCCTTTAGTGCATGTAGCCGGAGGCCCCTGCCCACCCGATCTCCAAGCGGGCCCATGGACCGCAGCCACCCCTCTCCCTTCTCTCTCTTCTAACAAAGGACTCTTAGAGTGATTCAGCAAGTGATTCAGCTTTATTGGAAGTAACGAGCAAGCACTAACTCAGTAAGAAACCAGAACAGAAAACAGTGGGAGCTTATGCTCCTTTTAAACATAACCGGGCTAATGTAGCCACGCCTATTTACAAATAACAACCAATGAGATTGCTAGAATAAAGACCAATGGGAGTCTTTCCCTCCTAGGGAATGGTATCGTTCTGATTGGTCGCTGTTACGAAGCGACCAATAGGAAGTTCGCTCAGAGGAGCCCTGGTCTGGCTCGAAGCTTAACATGGGAGTCCTATGAGGTGATTCATGTAATCATTTCAATACATTACACCACCCACTTTATGAAAACACTTGGCTGGCACCAGGAAAGGTGTTTGCAGGCACTGGCCTAGGCAGAGATGCACTCCCTTACAGAAACTTCCCTTCAACAATGCATCCCACCTGCTTTTCCACCAGTGAGAGAGAGATGAGGGGGCCTGTTTTGAACAATGAAAAGGCTATGGTGGGAATTGTGGGGTCAGGCCCGTAGCCAGGATTTTTTAAATCCGGGGGTCTTCAAATAAGTCGGGGGGCACCCCACACACACCGCCAAGGGAGCGCCTGGGCTGGATGGGAAGTTGCGGAGCCTTGGTGGTAAGTCAGGGGCTGGGCCCCAAGATGCCTCACTGTAGCTACAGGCCTGTGTGGGGTCCATGTGGACAAAAGCCATGTGGGGCAGAGGCTACTGTAAGGACGGGAATCAGGAGAGGCTACTGAATGGAAAAGCTGGTAGAATACATCTCTTTCAATGTCTCTTCAAGGCGTAGGACTTCATTGTCAGTTGTATCACATACCTGTGGCTGGAGAACATTGCTCCAGCGCTGGCAAACGTGACTGAATTGGAATAACTCGAAGGCCAGCTATCTCAGAGTGCACTTGGAAGCTAAAAACAGCACACAGAGGCATCAGGTCACTAAGTGGATCCAAACCGGTCGAGTGTTTTTGACCGCTGTCATCATATTAATGCCTCTCAGGAATTGAGTATCATTTTTAAAGGCCAGAGTCAACAACGTGACCCCCATTTATCAAGGTGCTTCATCCGACCCAGCGCTAGCCTTACCTATTCACCTGTTCAAAACATCACCGGGGGGGGGTATGCACAGAATAGTCCTTTCCCAAACCTGTACCAATTCCACAAAAGCAGTTGTTGCGCCCTCGGTCTCCCATTTTCTCCTGGTTGTACAGCTCAATTCCCCACTATTTGCTGTGCAGCCGCATTTTGACCCGCATCTTCCCCCGATTTCCCCTGTGTCTAGGATCAAGAAGACGCGGGGGGAATCGGGAGGAGATGCGGGTCAAAATGCAACTGCGCAGCAAATAGTGGGAAACTGAGCTGTACAACCAGGAGAAAGCGGGAGACCGAGGGCGCAACAACTGCTTTTGTGGAATCGGTCCTGGTTTGATAGGATCTTGTTTTGAGAGCCCATACTCAAAGCACATTTGTACACCCCACATGGATGGGGACATGCACATTTTTGATGGTCCTGCCCACATTGGCACCATTTTCCTCGTTTCAGGCTCCCTCCCCTCCCCACACCACTGGAGGGTATAGTTTATGCACTTTAGTTTCAGAATAGCCAACACCGCTGCTGTGGCTGCCAGTATTAGTTGACACTGGAGTGGCATGCCTTCTCCCTGACAACAATTGAAAGATGTCAGGCATGGCGTGCTTCCATACTTAACATTTAATCCTCTAGCAGTCTACATTTCCCTCTAGGTGTCTACATAATAATACTGCTTGAGAAGGGGCGTGGTCCAGTAATAACCAGACTAATATGCAGGCCCTAAAGCTCTATTGAAGACTGCTTCCTATCAATGATATTGGACGGTCTTAAACTAGAAAGATTAATCTTATTGTGCTACCAAGGCTGGAGCTACTAGATCAGTTTCATCTACATATGTGTAGAGGAGAAATGCAATGTACTGCAGGCAGCGTATAACCTCCAGTAGTCATTATTTACCAAGGTACCTGTCCCTGGTGAGTCACTGTCCCCATTTTGTCCTTGTTTTGCCTTTTGTTAAAATTCTGTCAGCATAATTTACTAGAGTTATCATTCATCAGAGTTCAAGCCGTCTTCCCTAGCTAAATTTCTCCATGTAGTACATAAACATCTCCTCTCCAGAGGAAATATAAATGCATGCAAAAGGATATTAAAGACATCATATGGGACACAGCTTGCTATCTCAATATTCTGCAGCTGCCAGGGGTATATTCTGAACTGTTGATAATATTATCATAGGAAAACTCCCCCCCCCCATAGCATTTCTTTAACCCAAGGAACAAATACTTCCCTGGATTTTACATTGGTGAAGTAAACGAAAATGTTGATGCAACAGGTGAAAAACAGCCTCCTGAAACGCTTGATGTTGGCAGGGAAAGTTTGGATATTGACCAAAAAAGAGCAATACATATTCATCCTATTTTCATGTGAAAAATACTGAGGGGTATGCAGATTTTCCTTTCTCATATTTGCTTGAAAGCTCTCCAGTCTCACTAATAATACTTGGAAATAAGGGATACATACAAGCATATTCAATAGCTCAGCCACAGAAAAAGATGACAATGACGACATTGGATTTATACCCTGCCCTTCACTACCTGGAGTCTCAGAGCATCTTATAATCCCCTTTCCTTCCTCTCCCCACAACAGATACCTTGTGAGGCAGGTGGGGCTGAGCAGAGGTCATTTCGGGGGGGATCGCGGGGGATCGCAGTTCCCCCGGGTGTGGTACGGGGGCGGGGCACATGATGAAGCCCCGCCCCCCGCTTCCGGCCCTCATTCAGCCAGGAGGAGGCAGGAGAAGAAGGAAGGTAAGTTGCTCATGGGGCTCGGCAGTGGAGCTGCAAGGCCGGCAGCGGCGGCCGGGACCGTTGGGGGCGGGGTGTGTGGCCTTATGACACACTTCCGGTGATGTCAGTGGGTGTGGCCTTATGACACACTTCCGGTCAGGGGATGTGGCATATGCTAATGAGCTATGCTAATGAGTTCCCCTAGCTCTTTTTCTACGAAACGACCCCTGGGGCTGAGAGAGCTCTGCGAGAACAGTTCTGAAAGAACTTGTGACTGACCCAAGGTCACACCAGCAGCTGCATGTGGAGGAGTGGGGGAATCAAACCCGGTTCTCCTAGATTAGAGTCCACACTCTTAACCACTACACCAAACTGGCGTTCAGACTTGCTACCATGCTACAAAGTTTTGAGTTTAAGCAGCCGCAAAGGTGAGAACATCTAGACATGAGTCCAGGAGCACCTTAGGGACCAGTAAGATTTTGGGGGGTATAAGCTTTCAAGAATCAAAACTTGATATCTGATGAAGGGAACTTTGACTCTCAGAAGCTTAAACCCTGAAAATATTGTTGGTCTCTAAGGTGCTATTGAACTCATACCTAGCTGCTCTACTGCATATCAATGCAACTACCCTCAGAAACAGTCTACAAAGGTTATAGTTGAGGAAATTTAGCAACAGAATTCCTTTCTGTATTGACAGAACTCTCTGTGCAGGATTCTAAGGTCACCAGCCAATGACATCAGACACCCCCTAGCAACAAGGGCAAAAGCCCTTTAAAACTCCATTGTGTTTGTATATAACTAATGATATTTACTGAATCCTTAAGGAAATTTGGTTTTTCATTTTCATCGCCCACAGTCCTTGATCAGCTTTCCTTCTTTCCAAATGAGGGTCTAACTTGTTCAGCACAATCAGCAGAGCGAGAAGACAGGGCTGAGAAAATCGGAGTGAAGCTGTATTTTAAAGTGAAGTGGTCACGCAACCACAGCACAATGCAAAGCAACTCACATTTACTGCAACGTCTCGGTAAATGGGTTGGAGGTAGTGTGATGTGGGCTTGAGTTCTGCTCATTCATTAAGTGGATGGCATCACTTAACCACTTCTCACATCAGCAGTTTGGGCCGAAAAATAGTAGCAAGTGCGCACCGTTCCTTTTCTGTTATTCACTTTCAAATACACAGACTGTTTCTGAATATCTGCTCCTTTTTCACATTTACATCCTTCTAGGTTTGCTTTCCATATTTAAGACAAGTCATTTTGCCCACTTTCAAAACAACAAAACCCCAAAATATTTTTATCATCATGAGTATATTTGCCTTTAACCAACTCCATATGTTAAAGAAATAACGGGCATGCAGTAGATACCGTGAAGTCTCTCCAACGGCTTCTCTTAAGGTCAAGTTCAGAGTTCAGGTCAACTTAAACCGGTTTGCATCAAAGGTGCAGGTGAGCATCTTGGAATAACTACATGCTCGATTTATTCCAATGCAAAGGCAGAGAAGTTTGAAGGAAGCGACTATAAAACATTCAAACTTGTATCAGGGGAGTTACACACATTATATGCAGGTTCGTCATTTTTAAACGATGCTGTTTTCCAAATGCAGCTGTTGGGATAGCCATTTTAGGGCTGCCAATTCTGAGTTGGGAAATTTCTGGAGAAATGGAGGTCCAATGCCATAAAGTCTACCCTCCAAAACAGCCATTTTCTCCAGGGGAACTCATCTCTGTAGTCTGGAGATGAGCTGTGATTTTGGAAGACCAGGGCCCCCCGCAGGCCCGTAGCCAGGATTTTTTTAGTCGGGGGGCATTTACATTTCTTAGGGGGCACTGACTAATCAAATTAAAGGAATCCCCAGCTAGTGTGAGTTAGCTCACAGTTTTCTAGCCTCCAGCTCACACGTTTTTGTCTCGGCTCAGGAAGGAGGGCTCCAGAGCAAACTAATTGCTGCAGTAGCCAAATTGCTGGCTCACAACTTTAATGCCAGTAGCTCACAAAGTAGAATTTTTGCTCACAGGACTCTACAGCCTAGAGGGAGCATTGACAGGAGGTATGATTTTTCCATGGGATAAAGCATAAGGGAAAAGTTAGAAAGTTCCTTTGCTTGTATTGTTCTGCCCCTTAAAATATCAGCCATACTGGCTGCATTTGGAAATTTAAAAAGAAAAATAATAATGGAACCACATACTGCATGCAGTTCCGCTGTTAGCTCCAAAAACATGCTTAATGTTTAGCCAAAGGAAACATGTTAGTTTCAGATAAGTTTTCAAAAAAATCGTTACATAAATACTGCACCATGCAACATGGGGAACAGCCACAGTTCATTCAAATATTATATCATAATATTTGTTCATTGAATTGGCTGATTCAAATAATCTGCTGGCTGCACATTTCTGTGTGAATCAACAGAAAAAGGGGGATGAACTGGGTAAGGCACACCAAAAATACCCAAGACATCCATTAAAAAAAAAAAAAGGAAACCAATTCTTGAAAACTGGAAGCAAAAAGCAGAAGCAAAATAGAAATGTGATTATGTAACCCAGCCATACTACAAACCGACAAGAAGTCTGCAGAGAAAGAACTGGTTGGGTGGTTCACATCAGCTCAGCTTCAATACCAAATTGGGAAAGTGACAAAAACCCAACAGAAACGATCTCCTAGCGTACTCCACTCCACTTCCTCTGAGCATCAGAGGATTGCAGCCTTTAAAAGTAGCCCTGCAGAAATGAAGATTTTCCCAGCATTGAGGTATGCAGTGGGCAAAGCATTACCAGTTTAACTGAGCTCTTTTATCTAGCCCTTCTTTAGGCCACTGTCTTTAAGCATCTTGCCTATAATTCTACCCCCTTCCTTTACTTTCTCCCCTCCCCTCTGTGCCACTCCACAGAGCAAAGCCTGTTTATTAAAATATTTATATCCCACTTTTCCTTTGGGCTACAGTTTGCAGCCTTCCTCCAGCCAAAGAAGCCTTTCTTCAACTTAAGTGGCTCTTTTGTCGGAGGAAGAGCCACTCGAAGAGGAGGAACATTCCTTAGGCTGGAGGAAGACAACTTGGAGAATGGTCGGAGCCACCCCAGTATGCTTTTCCCGCACCCTGGCTTCCTAATTGGATGACGTTTTAATACCAGTCACATTAACCATCTCCCTTGACCTGGTTAAAGCCAAACTGTGTACATTCCGCTGCTGGAAACATTTGTTCCTGGAGCGTTGCTGACATCACAGCAGCTTAGCCAATCTACAGGCAGGACTGAAAACCAAGTGTGATGTGGTGGGTAGAGTGTTGCACTAGGGCTGGGAAGACCCTGGTTCAAACCTCCACTGAGCTGTGAGGCCAAATGGGTGTCACTGGGTCACTGGGTCAGTCGTGCAGAACCACATATGCTGGTTCATTCTCCTTGGAGAAACAGGAGAATGTAATAGTGTTGAAAGAATAACCCTTGCAAAAGACAGCTTCCTGATACAGGCCTTTGATTAAAAGAAAGGAACCCACCAAGCCCTACAAGGCGGCGGCTTACACTACAAGGAATCACAAGCATTTTTTTAAAAAAAAGAATTAACAATATAAACTGGCCCTGCTAATAAGTGTCATGGTACACAACAGGTTGGATCCATTCTGCAAGTTTTGCACTAAAGGTAGACACCTTGATCAGTGGAACACAACTGCCCTGCCTCCCCATCCCTCTCGCAAGCAGTCCACTGATCTCCCCCTGAAACGGTGCTCGGGGGGGGGCACTCAGAAGGGGCTTGAGGGGCAAGCTGAGCAGTCTACAGCTGAGCAGAAGCAGGGAACTGGCAGAAATTACACCTCACCTTTCATTCGTGGAACATTTAGTCGGGATCCAACTCAAAATCAAATACAAAGCCATATGATGTTCAGCTACCTTCCAACCTAAACAAGCACACTGGCACAGAGTTCTCACCCGTTTCCTAAAACTAGTAGTGAAGGATTCATGCAAACTTCCCTTTGAAGGGGATTGGAAGTGTTCTTGGTGCCCACAGCAGTGGCACTGCACAGCATTGGGGAAAGGACATGCAGGTGGTATGGGCAGCTGTGACCACAGGTGGTGGAAGAGTTTGTGAATGGGCAGGGGGAGGACACATAGGCAGGTAGGGGCATGTGGGGGGGGTTATAAAGAAGAAGAAGAGATTGAATTTATACCCCACCCTTCACTAACTGAAGGAGTCTCAGAGCAGCTTAAAATCTCCTTTCCCTTCCCCTCCCCACAACAGACACCCTGTGAGGTAGGTGGGGCTGAGTTAGCTCTTTTGAGGACTGCTCTTGAGAGAACAGCTCTGAGAGAACTTGTGATTGACCCAAGGTCACACCAGCAGCTGCATGTGGAGGAGTGGAGAATCAAACCCGGTTCTCCCAGATTAGAGTCTGCGTTCCTAACCACTACACCAAACTGGCCAATAGTGGGCAGGGGGAGGGTGGGCACTATCTGCCCAGGGTTTCCCAAAATGTGGAACCAGCCCTGACTGAAGCTGACACCTTCTGCATACAGGACAAGTGTTCTGCCCACTGGATCACATTATTTCACTTGGTCCCTCATTTGACCAAGCAATGCAGTCCTGGTTTTCACATGTTCCACAGATCTTTTCCCAAATCACCATGTCTTCATTTATTCCAGAAAAACAGAAAAAAGAAACAAAAAAGGCAGGAGCGGGTCTGACTCACCAAAAAACACACACACAAAAAACATCAGATGACCAAAAAGAAATAACACCTGGGTTGCCAATGAGGCTCCGGAGAAATGATGGTTCCGGAGCTTGGTAGCCAAAGTTGATGCCAACCGTCTAGCTTGAAACCTACTTTGGTGTCCATCACTGGGTTCATCTCCTCTCTGTGTTGCGTATTCCATTCAGATTGTGGGTTTCAGTTGGGTTACAGTTCCTTCTCATAGCTAATTACATTTCTTATTCCTGAAAGTTTCTCTGATGAATCAGATGAAAATACGAAACCAGCATTTATCCAGAGTCTTGTTGGCATTTGGCAATACAAGAGTTGTTTCTTTTCAGACCTCTGTTTTTATTCTGTAGTGCTAAATTTTATTCTGTGCTTTCTCTTTTCTTTTAACTTTCTCTAATTCTTACTCTTCTTTTATCAAGCTCATTTATATAGTACAATAGTAGTAATGACGGTCATCAGCATCACTAAAGTAAACAACGAAGGGAAATAAAAACAAGTCAAAGCATCTTAGGGGATGAATTAGATCATCAGGCATTGCTTTTTCCCATGAAATAAGACCAGCTAGATAACAAGGTTTTTAAATAAACACATTCGGTCATCTATAACTGAGCATGAATTTCTCCATCAACACCATTTAAGTGACAAGTTGCTGGGAATTCTCGCCGTTTTAATCCGATACATTTTTCTCACAGTGAAAAACTCAAAACCATCTCCAGATGAAGGGTTTCCCGGTTGACATTATATGGTAGCTAGGAGAGAAATATACCTTAGCTTTGAAATAGGAGCTGGTATTAAAAATAACCCCACATCAGCTGTAAACAGAGAGCCGGCTAAGAGGGGTCTGATGCTCCCTGCCAAAACGCTCTGGCGAGTGTTTGGTTACTAGAACATACATTGCTACATCTTGAGAGAATTTTCTGTTTCAGCAAGACCATAAAAAACGGATGTGCACACACAGCAAGCAAAAAAGAAAACCTTGATGCTAGCAAAATCACATTATGCTTTTAGTCAGAGTCACAAGACCGGGGGGGAAAAAGCTAAGTATCCAAATTCCTTAATAGGGGAAAATTTGGCAGAATTCATTTCTAATCCTATCTCAAAGGATTGTTTTAAAATATTGTTTCTTTCTCCTTAAAATGAGTTCCTTTCCTTCACCCCTCCATTTTAACACGTTGTGTTCCACAGTCGGGCAATTTGAGAAAAGGATTTATCAGGCGTTGCGCTTCATGCATGTTATCTCATTATTACGTTAATGTATACACCTTAAAATGTAGAACGTGAAAGCAACATACAGGTATTTGAAAATACACATGTGGAGTCTCTTTTCTCATGCTACTCAATAATTTATCATTCACTCGATAAGGTGGGCATCTGATAAGCGGGTGAGTTCCTCTGTCTATCCTGTGTTTTGCCTAATCCATTCCCTCCAGTTTGCTTCTAAAGACATTATTCTCAAACAGATGTAAAACTGAAAGTCTCCTGAACTGACATGCTTGCTGGTCACTTCAAAACTACACAGTGCATCTGCTCAGCAAATTGAGCAAAGACATCCACCAGACCTTCTTCCGGTTCATCCTTAACCAGAGATCATTTCGGGGGGGAACGCGGGGGATCGCAGTTCCCCCGGGTGAGGTACGGGGCGGGGCACATGATGAAGCCCCGCCCCCTGCTTCCGGCTGCCCCGCTTTCGGCCCTCATTCAGCCAGGAGGAGGCAGGAGAAGAGGGAAGGTAAGTTGCTTCCTCCCTGCCTCTCCCCACCCCTGCCTGCCTGGGGCCAGGGAGGGCCTTCACGGGGCTTCCTTGCACTCGATTTGTTCACATTTGCTTCTCAGACAACAGCAACACTTGTCAGGGAGAGATGTAGTGAATGTGTCAATTGTACCTGTGATTCCCAGCTACCATGCATGGATTGGCTCTATGCCCCTGGATCTGAGGTCCAGCCCCAGAAATTATATTATGGGTTTCAGGATTTACCTGTGGAAAATGTCAACAGGGTGACTCAGAGGTTTCTGAGAGAGAACTCAGGCAGATCATGAGAGGGACGGCAGGAAGGGTTGTATCAAGTGCTACTTTGGGATCAGGAAGCAATTTTTTCTCCAGGCCAGTGTGGCTGGAGATCCTGGAGGTTTTTTGTCATCTTCTGGGTGTGGGACAGTGGCCACTGGGTGTGTGTGCGGGGGGAGGTATTTGTGAATTTCCTGCATTTGCAGGGGGTTGGACTAGATGACCCCAAGATCCCTTCCAATTCTATGATTCCTTTTCCTCAATACTGAATATGATTCCTTTTCCTCAGTTCTAAGTACCACAGTCATACCCAGGATAAATAATTCATTAAATGAATACCACAGTCATACCCTCATGATAACTAACTAACTAATTAATTAATCAATCAATCACCCAGGATTAGGGTGAAACGCTACCAACAGGGAAAGGGGGTAAATTCAGGATAGGCTTCAGACTCAGCATTTCATGGACAAATCAAGTACTGCAAAATGAGCAATATATATATATTTTTAGGAGCAGCCTCTGTAAAAAAGAGGAAAGAATAGACTGATTCCCCACAAGCAGCTGTGTCACCATCACTTGTCCATTCCCCCCCCCCTCGTATCGGTCAATTTCACACTATTTGCTGCGCGGCTGCATTTTGCTCCACATCTCCCCCCCGATTTCCCCCGCGTCTTCTCAATCCTGTTTTGTGAGGATTGAGAAACGCGGGGGGGAACAGTGGGAGGGCGTCTAGTGTCATGGCCCCACTGATGGACCTCCTGATGGCGCCTGGTATTTCTGGCCACTGTGGGACACAGAGTGTTGGACTAGATGGGCCACTGGCCTGATCCAACATTGACTTCTCTTATGTTCTCTCTTCTTGAAAAGTATATAAAAATACAGTGATAGGTTGGCTTTGTACCGCTCTGACTGTCACAGTTTTAACGAAAGAGTTGTAGGAATTGCACTACACTGAGGATGTAGATTTTCCTTTAGAAACTATAGTCACAGAACTACAGGACTACAGTTCCCAGGCTTCCCTGGGGAGAAGGAATGACTATTAAACTAGTTTAAGCCTCTGGAGTTGATACATCCATATGTCACGCTAAGGGAACATGTGCTGCTTCTCCATAAATCAATAATATATGCTACAAGGCATTACTGTAAGTCATATAACAGAGCTAAGCCACATGTGGGACCTGCATCTTTTCTACATGAATCAGACCGTTAGTCTGTGCTTATGTCAGCTGAGCACATTTTGTTTGGTAAATCCAAGCTCTGCCAACTAGTAAATTAAAGCTAACAAACAACAGATACATCATATAACGCTTCTGTCCGTTAAAGCAAAGTTTCATCATGCATCTACATAAGTTTTACCTATTAGTTGAGGCACTTTGCTTTAAGTTTCATCGTAAATCAATGAAGTTGTGCTTCTTTTTATTTTAACACAGCAAGAAGTTTGCGTAGATGGTACTTTACAAAAATTGTTAGGATGCATAAATAGATGGTGTTTGCCTTAAAGCACATGGTGCAGAAAATTTGTTCTTTTAGCTGCAGTCAAATCTTAAACAGATACATCTGTACTTCCTGAGGCATAAGATAGGCATAAAGCTAGACTTATATCTTACTCTGCCTGTAGTCTCACCTCAGCTTTCTAGCCTTGTCCTCTCATCTGAAGTGAAGCTCTTAAATCAGTTTACAATTTCTCTTGGAGGCACATTCCAGGACGTTCATATCATATCAACCAGTATGTTTAGCAAAAAACATCCCTTTGACTTTGACGAAGTACTGAATACCACAAGAATACAAAGCCCAGACATCTTGCTTTGATCCTAAGAAACCACTCATCACCTGAACGAGAACTTATCCACACTTGTCTCATCTCTGGACTTGGGAAGGCCTGTTTTTATTCTTATATTTGTGTTCCATCTGTCCTTCAAGGAGAAGCACCTCAGCAACTAGAGATGCCAAGCTCCAGGTGGAGCCTGGAGTTCTCCCAGAATTACTCTCTCCAGACTAGGAGGAGGCCACGCAGGCCACGCTGCAGGCAGGTGGGCAGGCAAGCTGGCCTCCCTCTCATCCCGAGGCAAAATGGCGGCTCGGCCCAGTGGCTGCGAGCACTATTGCTGCGGCTGACAGCAGAACCGTGAAGGCTGCTGTTGTGTATTGTGTAATATGGATAGCCTGAATTGTAGAATGAGCCTGAATTGTAGAATGAGCCTGAGCTTCAGCCACAAGCTCCATAGACTCTCAGTATCCTGAAATCAACAGCCTGATTGGCTGCCGTTGTGCAATGGACCAATCAGGGGAGACTATGACTTTCGGTGGGAACAAACCCTATTGGTCCTGAGCACTCACTTATGATTGGACCTTACTGTTCTAGGGGTGTTATTTAGCCAGTTCCAAACTGTATATAAGTTGGGGTTGTTCTCTGTGTTCTGCATTGTTATGTGTTCTGTTCTAATAAACTGAAATCCCTGATTAAAGAAAGAGCTGCCTGATCTTGAGATACAACCCTGGCAACAAGGATGGGATACTGAGTGGGTAGGCAGCCCCCCTGAACCAGAGCAGTTACGACCACCGAGGATGCATCACCACGGCCGACAAAGAAGAACACAGACACCCTGCCACTCCAGTGCAGCAGTACAAGATGACTGCCAAGGTCCAGTTCAAACCCTTTGATGCAGCCACTGAGAACTGGGACTCATAAATCTCATGATTTGAGTTCTTCCTGAAGGCCAACAACGTCACTGACAAGAAGATACAGAAGGCAACTCTCCTCAGCGTATGCAGAAAGGCCACTTTCGACGTGGCCCGAACACTCGCCACACTCAAAACTAAGCTACAAGGGCACTACTCGCTGCAGCCTTCACAGATTACTTGCAGACACACGTTCTACAAGAGTGACCAGGCCGCCAATTAATCCATCACTGATTAAGTCGTGGCACTCTGAAGGGCCACTCGGAGATGCAACTTTTCAGACCTGGAGGTGGCCCTCCTTGACAGGCTAGTCTGCAGTTTGTGAGATAAGAAGCTGCAAAGAAGGCTGTTCACAAAGAAGGAACTATCATTCAAGGTCACTTTCAGAGACCCTTGCAGCTGAAGCCACCAAAAGGTCAACCCGAGAGGTGCGCCAGTCCAAAAGCCCGCCAAATTCTCACAAGGCACAACAACCCGTGCATCAGGATAATGTAGAGGTGTTGGGGAGCAACGATGATGAGGTCCACCATACCAAGATGGTTGGACCTAAGCTCTTCAACCCCAGGCCAACTGTCAGGTCACCCCACATCAGTTGTGGGGGTGACCGCGGCTGCTGCAAATTTCATGACGCCCTGTGCCGGGCATGTGGCAAGCAGGGACACATCACTCATGTATGCCACTCCAGCAAGAGCAAGAAATCACCACAATCATCTCTGTTCCGTAACAGACGGCATGACAAGCCTTCAACATCCACTACAGAGTGCCACACAACTTCCATGTGCTCCTGTCCTACCTCGATCTTGAACACTAAGCTAAAGACGGACAAGACCAGGATGACTCTACGCCTCAACAGCAAGCCCTGCGAGAAGCACATCAGCAATTAGAGATGCCAAGCTCCAGGTGGAGCCTGGAGTTCTCCCAGAATTACTCTCTCCAGAGTAGGAGGAGGCCACGCAGGCCATGCTGCAGAGAAGCAAGTGGGCGGGCTGGCCTCCCTCTCATCCCAAGGCAAAATGGCAACTGGGCCTGATGGCTGCGAGCACTACTGCCGCGGCTGCCTGCTCAAGGTTCAGCAGAGTTGTGAAGGCTGCCATCATGTTTTTGGAGACTATTACTGCAGCATCTGCCACCTGTTCGACATGGACCAGAAGCAGTACCATTGTGAGAAGTGTGGGATTTGTAGAGAGTCAGAGCCAAGCACAAGTTACTGTTCCAAATGTAACTTGTGTTTGGCTCTGACTCTCCAAGCAAATCACAAGTGCATTGAAAATGTCTCAAGGCAAGATCGTCCCATATGTTTGGAGGACATTCATACCTCACGTGTGAGAGCTCACGTCCTGCCCTGTGGACATCTTCTTCATTGGCGAGGCTGTTTCTTGAGAACTGAACATTCGAAATAGAACTCCGCTATGTTGTGAATGACCTGGTTACTACAGTACATAGGACAGATCCCTGGGTGAACAGTGCTGGGGAGATTTTCTGACCCCAGTTGCACTTCTGTTGGCAGAATGCACAAAGAAGTAGCTGATTTGGGAAGGACGATGGCTCAGTGGCAGAGCATCTGCTTGGCATGCAGAGGGTCCCAGGTTCAATCCCGGGTATCTCTAGTTCAAGGGTGGCCAAACTTGCTCAATGTAAGAGCCACACAGAATAAACATCAGATGTTTGAGAGCCACGAGACATGAACAAATATTACATACACGTTTTAATTAAAAATATATGCAAATTTGCTTTTTATTAACATTAAATGAGACTGTCAAAAATAAAAACCAAAGGTTCATTTTACCATATGTGGTGGACATGCGAAAAAGCTGTGGACTTTTGGACCAGGGTCCACAGCGAAATGCAAAAGATTCTGAAATGTTCCTTTAAGAAAGCGCCAGAAATTCTGCTCTTAGGACTTAAAATGGAAGAACTGAATATCACAAAAAGGACTCTATTTTGGTATTTGATTACAACGGCGAGACTACTCTATGCACAATGTTGGAAACAAGAAAGAATTCCAGAGTTAGAAGAATGGATACAAAAAAACTTTGTTTATGGCGGAGATGGACAAAATTACAAAAAAATTGAATAACAAAGAAGATCAGGAATTCTATGAAGAGTGGAGAGACTTTAAGGTTTACCTAGAAAAGAACTGGGATGTGAAACATAACTTACTATATTTGGAACAATATTGAAGTTAGAATAGGATGTTATCTTAAGTTGTGCTGGAGTGACGAGGGGGGAAGCATTGCGGGAAGCCTGGGGGAGGGAGAGAGTAAATTGGGGATATTGGTATGGGGTCAAAACTGAAATATTAATTTGAACTGATGATATGTCAATATTTTCATGAAAATAAAATTGTGTTCAAAAAAAATAAAATAAAAACCAAAGGGGTCAAAACAGATATTGATAATGGTATTTATTTGTCCAATTATATTTATTTGTTTGCTAATGACATTTATTTGTCTAAGAGGGAGAGGAAAAGAGAGGTGGAAAGAAAGAACGAAAGAGGTGGAAAGAAAGAGAGGAAAGGAGGAGGGAGAGAAACAAAGAAAGCAAATAAATGGGAGGGAGGGAGAAAAAGTATGCCTCCCCTTCGCTTCCCCAGTTGCCCTGCTGGGAGCCACACAATATGTGCGAAAGAGCCGCTTGTGGCTCCTGAGTCACAGTTTGGCCACTCCTGCTCAAGTTAAAAGGGACCAAGCAGTAGGTGATGGGAAAGACCTCTGCCTGAGACCTTGGAGAGCCGCTGCCACTCTGAATAGACAATACCAACTTTGATGGACCAGACGTCTGATTCAGTATAAGGCAACTTCATGTGTTCATGTGATATCAGTTCTCCTGGAGGAAACAGCAGCTTGAGGTTGGACTCTACAGCCTCACATCTCTGCTGAGCTTCCTCCCTTCCCCAAACTTTGCCCTCCAAAGGAACCACAGCCAAATCTTCCTGAATTTCCCAAGCCAGAATTAGCAACCGTAGGAATGACTGGTATAGAATGACAAGAAAACTTAGGCCTTGGCACTGGGCAGGACTTGGCACTGGGCTGCCCACTATCAGGTAGACCTCAGCTTGCACCTTTGTATTAGGGTTGCCAGGTCCCCCGGGCCACTAGCAGAAGACAGGGCTATTAGGGTTGCCATATCCAGGCTGGGAAACTCCTGGAGATTCGGGGATAGAGCCTGGGGAGGACAAGGACCTCAGTGGGGTACAATGCTACAGAGTCCACCCTCCAAAGCATCCATTTTTTCTAGGAAACTTGATCTCTGTAGTCTGGACGAGCCGTAATTCCAGGGGATACCCAGGTCCCACCTGGAGCCTGGCATCCCTGCTTTGTATAGTTTGACCTTAATGAAGATCCACTGCACCTCCTCTACAGCTCTGGGATGAACAGCCCCTGGACCTTAGCCCCCAGGAGTGTCCACCAGGTCTGGAACCCCCCATTCCACCACAGACAACAACAGTGCTAAGGGTCTAGCAATGCACAATTTCTGACCCCAGGCGGTCACCACAGAAACCCCCTCCTCCTATTTCCCCGATTCCAAGCTGCACAAGCAACATGGCGTCATGGCTTCACCAGCAGAGTGCGCTGTACTGCTACTGGGCCTCTGAGGTGCGCACTTTGGAGCTTTGAAAGTACCTCTGTACTTTGGAGACAATGCTATCAATGCACCTTGGACATGGTACACTTCTCTCTGAGAGGGCCAAATAGACTCTCCTCCAATCCCTGAAGAGCCTTATTGCCACCACAATCCAGGTTCAAGCTGAGAAGCCCTTTGGGTACAGCTAGCACTGCAAGGACCCTTTGGCTGTCAGAGGCCCTTTAGGGCAGTGGCCAGCTGAGAACTTTCCTGGTAAGTCTGGCGGTGTGCATGGCTAATATTTTATGATTAAATAAACCTATAGGGATGATAAAAGAAAGGAGCTAGCATTCATGAGGACAGCTTTTCTTTTCAAATGTGTACATCTACAAGAAGCTAGATTCTCGTACACTCGTGGTGGATTTTACTCTCGCTGCCATTGATCTAGGAGCACTGAAAGATCAGAGTGATTCCATCATCCCAGTTCAGCAAATAAAGAAGAGAAGAAGAAGAAGAGATTGGATTTATTCCCCGCCCTTCACTACCCAAAGGAGTCTCAGAGCGGCTTACAAACTCCTTTCCCTTCCCCTCCCCACAACAGACACCCTGTGAGGCAGGTGGGGCTGAGAGAGCTCTGACAGGAACTGCTCTTTTTCAAGAACAGCTCTGACAGAACTACGGCTGGCCCAAGGTCATCCAGCAGGTGCAAGTGGAGGAGTGGGAAATCAAACCCAGTTCTCCTAGATTAGAGTCTGCCCACTTAACCACTACACCAAACTGGCTCCCTTTTCCCTTTGTGAATGTCAAAACCGGACCCCCTATAATGCTCCACTAAGCTTTTTTTTTTTTGCCCTGGACCTCGCAGCGGTTCTTACTGTGTTCTAAACAAACAGTACCATCAGGTCTCAAGGGTCAGTTACAAATCCAACACAGCTACTGTTGACCATATTAACATCTAAGCCCCTCCTAACTCGTTCAGGTCTACTCATTTTTCTTCCCTCAGCAAAACCTTTACTGCTAAGGCTTTCTACCAAGAAAACAGGTATGACAAATGCAAAACCTGAACCAGTCCTTTAGGGGAAACAGAAAATGGACAAACAGGTTTGGGGGAAAATGCTTTAAGTGCCTCAAAACATAGGAATGTTTCGGGTACTTTGTTGTTTTGCTACACGTTCTAACACTTACCTAATTTGCTGTTGAGCCATCAGCCGTTCCGCATCTTCTATGCAACATCACTTGTTATCGCTTTTCATACTTTAGCAATCTTGGCCTCCCAGGCCTGTTGCAGGGACCTGTTGCAGAGAAGCAAAATTAAACCATTCTTCTACTTTTGTTAGTAAAATATTTATACTCTGCTTTTCCCACCACCCACAGTGATTCAAGGCAGCTTAGAATCTGCAAATGCCAAGTCAGGCCTCGCAGAAGACATTTTATATCTCTAAAAATATATTAGTTACAACCAGAACTATTTTCACTTTCCCCAGAAACTGATGTAAGAGAAAAGCCAAAGCCTCTGTCCAAAGCGCTGTTAAGCAGGACAGCTTTGCCATGACTCTAGAACCATGGCCGCATGGATGCCCTCCTAACTGGAAGACTGTTGAAAATAGGGATGCCAACCTCCAGGTGGGACCTGGGGATCCCCTGGAACTACAGCTCATCTCCAGACTACAGAGATCAGTCCCCCTGAGGAAAATGGATGCTTTGGAGGGTGGACTCTGTGACATTGTACCCCACTGAGGTCCCTGTCCTCCCCGGGCTCCACCCGCAAATCTTCAGGAGTTTCCCAACTTGCATCTGGCAACCCCATCCCCCATCTCCCACTGGTGGCCTGGTAACCCTGGTTGGAAATGACCTAGCTGAAGCTGTGAACTGAACTAAGACACAAATGGAACGCAACACATTAGAGCTTTATATTATTTATTTAATTAATTAATTTATTTGGATTTCTATCCCGCCCTCCCCGAAGGCTCAGGGCGGCTAACAACGAGGCACAATGCCAGGTAATAACAATGAAACAATATAAAATGTTAAATTACAATAGACAATTAATAAACAAGTAAATAAACATCATAAAAACATTCCCAGTGCTCCTCTATTCAGTTCCAGATGTTAAGATTTTAAGACCAAGATGGTGTTCTCAGTGGCATAGCTAGACAACCACAGCAGTGCAAATCCCACTGCCCTGCCGTCCCCAAAACGCGTCCCGTTCCCTCCAATGATGCCCGCACCAGCGATAGCAATATGCGGAAATCATAGGGCGTTGATGGAACAATGATGGTGGCGGCTCCTATTCGAAAGCCTGGCAGAAGAGCTCCGTCTTACAGGCCCTGCAGAACTGTACTAGGTCCCGCAGAGCCCTGATCTCCCCTGGGAGCTCATTCCACCAGATAGGAGCCGCCACCGAAAATGCCCTAGCCCTGGTCATTGCAAATTTGGTGGTCCTGGGGCCTGGAACGTCCAGGAGATTTTGATTCCCCGACCGTAGTGCCCTTGGGGGAACATGTGGGGAAAGGCAGTCCCTTAGGTAGGCTGGTCCCTGGCCATATAGGGCTTTAAAGGTAAGAACCAGCACTTTGAAGCGAATCCTGTACGCTATTGGCAACCAGTGCAGCGCTTTCCGCACAGGCCGGATGTGATCTCGTCTAGGAAGATCCATCAACAGCCTGGCTGCAGCATTCTGCACTAGTTGCAGCTTCCGAATTTGCAGCAAAGGCAGCCCCATGTAGAGAGTGTTACAGCAGTCTAGTCTCGAGGTGACCGTCGCATGGATCACTGTGGCCAGGTCATCACGGTCGAGGGGTAAAAGGCCAACTTGGCAGTGGCTGCTACCTGGACCTCCATCGTTAATGAGGAGTCCAGGGGCACACCCAAACTCCTAACCTCCGACGCTGGTACCAATGGCGCCCCATCGAAGGTCGGGAGAGAGAGCCCTAACCCCGGACCGATCCGACTCAGACCCAGGACCTCCGTCTTTTATACATTTTGGTCCCCTTATTTTCCTTATAGCCATTAAGTCTCCCAAGAATCCATAATAGTTTTGCGCATCATCCTGCCAGTATGCAAAAAACATAAGAGGAGCCTTGCTGGACCAGAACGAAGGTCCATCTAGTCCAAGTTATTGTTTCCAATAAGATCTGGACAGCTTCTGGAAAGCTTATAGCCAGAATATGACAGCAATAGCCTTTCCCTGCTGTACTTGTTCTCAGTATTTACTGTTTGAAAGCTCACTGCCTTTGAACAAGAAGGGTCCATTTTAGCCTTCCCAACGAATTGCCATTGATGGCCCAGGTCTCTAATACTTTGAACATTTTCTCAGATCCTATTTCCATGCAGTTTAGGCAGGACCAGAAAAAAGCGAGCAAAACAGTATATGGTTATCAAAAGCAGTTCTTCTTGTTGTTCAGATCTACTGAAAGCCAATGTGGTGTGTCAGACTAGAATCTGAGAGACCCAGGTTCAGATCCCTAATCGTGCCATGAAAGCTTGCTGGGTGACCTTGGGCCATTCAAAAAGATCAAGAGTCCAGTAGCACCTTAAAAGATTATCAAAATTTGTGGCAGGGTATAAGTATTTGTGAGTCACCGATCACTTCTTCAGATAGCAGCGATTCACGAAAGCTCCTCCCCTGCCACAAATTTTGTTAGTCTTTAAGGTGCTACTGGCGTGACTCTAGCTGTTTTCTGTTGCTACAGACAGACTAACATAGCTACCCATCTTGATCTTGGGCTAGTCACACAGTCTCAGCCTAACCTACCTCACAGGGTTGTTGTGAAGATAAAATGGATGAGATTAGAATGATGTAAGCTGCTTTGGGTCCCCATTGGGGAGAAAGGGAGGGTATAAATTAGGGTTGCCAAATGGGCCCGGGGGGCGGGGAATCCCCCGCTTCAGAGGCCCAATTTCCGCCGCGGCGGAATTGGGCCCCGGGGGGAACCCCACCCCCGAAGCTGTGTCACCAGACCCACGTTGCTGACGTTGGGGGCGTGACCGAGCTCGTCGGGGGGGGAAACCATATGGTTCCCCCCCCGCCAAGCTCGGCCCTGCCCCCACGTCAGCAACATCGCACGTCAACAACTCCTGGACCGCGGCGAGGCTCCCCCACTGCGAGGGGTAAGTCCACTTGGCAACCCTAGTATGAATGAATTAAATAAAATAGCAAATCTGACCTGGAAAGACTTGTGGGGGGATATCATCTGACCTGCTGTGGCCTAATAACAGACGCAGACCTCCTTGGCTGGTGTGGCTAATATTCCCATAGTGAAGTAAAGGTAAAGATTTCCCTTGCTCAAAAGCCAGTCGAATCCAACTCTAGGGGGGGATGCTCGTCTCCGTTTCCAAGCCGAAGAACCAGCGCTGTCTGAAGATGTTTCCGTGGTCATGTGGCCGGCATGACTAAACACCGAGGCGCAGGGAACGCTGTTACCTTCCCACCGAAGCAGTACCTATTTATCTACTTGCAATTTCTTGCTTTCGAACGGCTAAGTTGGCCGTAAGACCTTGATGATAAAGCCTTGCCCAAATCCCTACCTGGCATACCTCAGGGTCACCATTACGAAGTCCATTGGGAGCTGTAATCCACAGATACTAAAAATCAAAACTCATCTGTGCTGATCTCCACCATTTCCACTCTTAGTACCGAGGAACGACCAGGAGCAGCATGGGACAGTGACTCAAAACCAAAAGTGGTAAATAATCAGAGCATGACAAACCCATAGCTGCAATATTTATTTAGAACTGCATTTGACTAATTCAGCTATTATTATTGTTATTGTTATTGTTGTTGTTATATTATTATTATTATTATTATTATTATTATTATTATTATTATTATTATTATTATTATTATTATTATCCAGCAGCCAGGCAATTATCCTTCTCTTGCTGCTTGGACACAGCTGCCTTCACTGCTTGGTCACCTCGGTCACTAGATTCTCAGTGGTTACTGGTTCCAAGCACGTGGCTGAACTTGACGTAGGATCTTAGGTAGCTGTGCAGAGAGGGAAGCAGGGGGTGAGTCTTTCTCCAGTGTTCCTTCATGCAAAAATTTTTTTAAAAGGAGAGGCGAGAAAGCTTCTAAGGCGCTTTCTGCACTCTCTTTTTAATCCATGTTCACCATGGTGGCCTCCAAGCAATTCTGCACTAAAACTGAATTCAACCTTCTTTTTAATCCAGGGTTTCCTCCCACTCTGCACTAAAATTGAGTTCAAACTTCTTTTTTATTCCAGTCCCCCCCCCCTATTCTCCATTACATTAACTCTTGTCAGTGGTCGGCCGGGAGTCAGCCTGCTGTTGCCACAGGTTATTTGGATGCTGTTTTGCCATGGACTTAAATTGCCTTGACTTGAACACTGAGAAAATCTGGAGAGGCAGGCAAATGTGGAAAGGACCAATGCACAGAAGCCTTGATCTGCAATGGTGAGCTACACTTCTGGGGTTTCTTTTTCTCTAATCCATTGCTGGGGGGTTTGTCTATCACTGGCTCATAATTGTTTTTGGCTTAGACTTGTGTGTGTGTGTTTTTAAAGAGAGAGAGAATTAAGGTTCTGTGTATGGCCATATAATATCATTTTAGGGCGGCCTTTAGCCTACACCTTTGGAGGCTTCTTTAAATTGGCAACTTGGGGCTGCTTTCTCAGTAATAATAATAATAATAATAATAATAATAATAATAGAAAAAAAGAGGAGGGTGCCATCCATGATAGACACCACTGCTGCCCTCAACCAAAAGCCTGGCGGGACATCTCTGCCTTACGGGCCCTGTGGAATTGCCCTGATGGAAGTGGGCAGAGAGTTCCACCAGGTCGGAGCCAGGGCCGAGAAGGCCCTGTCTCTGGTCGAGGACAGCTGGATGTCTTTGGGGCCAGGGATAACCAGAGGATTACTCTCAGCAGAGTGTAATGCTCTCCCAGGAGACAGTCCCGAAGATATGCTGGGACATTCCTAATTATTGGTATTCCTAATATGTGGTTTTAAATTGTGGTCATTTGTGTATTTTTTAATGATCGTTGTTTTATATACCTTGTAAGACATCTCTGAGTTCTGGAAGTTAGAAAGGCAGCCAATAAATGTTTAAATAATAAACAAACAAATAAACAAATAAAATTTGATTGCCAGTCCCTGTGATGTTGTTGTTGTTGTTGTTCAGTCGCACAGTCGAGTCCGACTCTTTGCGACCCCATGGACTCGTGTAAATTGTAACAGGTAAATTGGGGCCCCTGTCTGCCTGAAATCAATGGCAAAACTACTATATTGATTTCAAGGGAGAAGGAATGCATGTCAGATTAGATAAAATGAGGCACAATGCAGGAATCTCCCCTCCCAAATTAAAATAATTTCATTTTAAGACTGTATCCAAAACATTAAACAATCTCAGGGCTGGTTTGAGTGCATACCTATATTGCACCTGCTAACAACAGATTAGTGTTATGGCTGTGCAATCCTGAATATAGTTACACCCTTCTATCTTTGGGTTGCCAGCCTCCATGTGGTTGTATCAAAACACAAACACTCCATGCATAACTTATGAACAGAAGTAGAAAGAATATATTATCCAAACCAATTTTAACAACTCTTAACAGTTCAAATATTTGTCAAATTCAAACACTCTCATGATGTCTTAAAGGGTTCGGATCCAACAGTACTTATTACAAAAGACAAAATCCAAGTAACGTTCGCTAATCTTTTGTAAAAGGTGACTCAGGAGAGCAAACGTTCCACAGGAAAACAGCCGTGCATAGGTGCTACTCCTACAACGTGGAACTTTTGTTTTGTGTTTTGATACAACCTCCTCCCATGAGCTCTCCTTTGGATACAACAATCTCCATGTGGTGGCTGGAGGTCTCCTGGAATTACAACTGATCTCCTGGGTTCTACAACTGAGATCAGTTCCCCTGGAGAAGGCAGCTGCTTTGGAACGTGGATTCTATAACAGTATACCACACTGAAGTCCCTCCCCTTCTCAAACCCCACCCTCCTCTGGCTCCACCCCCAAGATCTCCAGGTATTTCCCGACCCGGAGCAGGCAACCCTATTCTAGCCCCTTTACTTCAGTGGCAAACTCCGCTTAGAATTACATGGTAAACCATGTTTGAAATCTCTCAAGCAATGCAGGTAAACCTAGACTTCCTAACTGGCCATGTTTCCCTGCACATATGTACCTGTGTTGAAAAAGAAATCATGCTTCCCTGCCATAGGATAAGAAGTGGCCATTTAAAACTGGTCGTGCAGCCTAGCAGACATAAACTCAGTGCTCTAAAAGGTCCCGAGTCAAGACCTGAAGGATGTTTGCAGAGTGATAATTGTAGGGTGTGCAGTGTGGTGTTTTCTTACTCATATCCTTCCATTTGCTAAGAAAGAGAAAGCTGTGGCTATTTTAACCTGCTTGTGTTTAATTCAGTCTGCAACCTAGAAGGTGGTGTGATGTTAAAATATATATATATATTTATTTCTTAATTGCATGGGTTTTGTAGCACCTGTCCCTGAGCCATTTGAACCAAATTCAACTCTGTAGCCCACTGTGATATAAAAAACGGTACATGTCATTTTCCCATTTTGCATGCGATAATTTAAACAAGTAAACATACCCACCTATGTGCCTGTTATGTGGGTGCATTCCCAGAATAATCCAAGGATAAATCTCCTTGATCCCTGTCTTGTACCTATTTCATTTGATCAGTTTAGTGTTTAATAGGATTTAAATGTTACAACATCCCCTGTGAGATGCTGTAACAAATTCAGCTATCTTGGTGGTCTACATGACGGTCCAGGCACAATGTTTAAAATGGTCCTATTTAATTTATAACTTTATGACTGCCTTGTGAACACACCAGTTCTAAAAGAGGGCTGGCGCAGCAACCTTGCTGCAGAAAAGATAATAAAGCCATAAAAGCATGCTATAACAAGCTTAGAATCTGTGAATAGGTTCCATCCTACGGGCTCGCTTTGAGCTTGGTGCCTTGGGGAAATCATACCGATGACAAATGGAATGGTGATGCTCAGTACTTTTGAAGGGCAGGAAATGAGTTTGTTCAAGTGCCCATCAGGGCTGGAAGAGGTGAACTTCCTGCCTAACTGGAGAGAGGGAGCGGATAGGTATCTGCGTGAAAAGGAAGGGCAGTCTGGATCCTGAGTAGTGTACTTTCAATCCACTTTAGTGATGGTTTGCAAGCAGATTCTGCCATTTCACACAGTGAAATCCAGCTGCAAAGTGCATCAAAAGCGGGTTGAAAGTCCATTATTCTGCATGTGTGAAAGCACCCTAGTAGGGCTGCCAAGTGGGGGTGGGGGGCGGGGAAACCCCCACTTTGGAGGCCCGATTTCCGCCATGGCGAAATCGGGCCCTGGAGGAACCCCAAAGCTGTGTCACGAGATGTGACGCAGCCACGTTGCTCACGTTGGGGGCGTGGCCCAGATCGTCAGGGGGGAAACCATATGGTTTCCCCCCCACGACGATCTGGGCCACGCCCCCAACGTGCGCAACGTGGCTGGGCTAGAGGGGCGTGCAGAGAGCCTCTGTTGTGAGATGCATAGAAGGCACAGGATCTGGTGTGGGGTAAATGATCTGCCACCCTGTGAAAGTGTCTCTGGCGGAATCTGCATTTGTCTTTCCCACCGGTGTCCCAGCCTTCTGACTCCGTCTTCAAAAAAGCTGTCTACATTTGGTGTCGTTTTCACACCTCAACAGTGCTAGCATACTTTCACACGTCCACATATGTTTATCGTCCTTTGGGGCGGCTCCACTGTCACTGCACCTCTGCACTGCTTTAAAAGAATCTTCTCCAAACAACATTCAAACAAGCATAGAGAAAGACGGCGTCACAGCAGCACGAAAATGATTTTAAAATGCAAATGCAGAATCGGCCTCTATGTTTCCCACACTCTGCTCTACCTGTATATTTGTAAATATAACAAGAGTACCAACAAGTCTCCAGTGTACTCTCCTTCAAAGGGAGCCAAACCGGACAAGTGCTGGTCCCTGCAACTCCTCACTGGCTGAGAAGGGAGGCACACGAACCAATTCTTATATTGCATTAACTCAACAGCATGAAAGCCACCAACAATACAGGAACAGAAGCAGTAGAATAAAAATGAAGGAGGACAAATTAAAATCTGTGGTTCATTCAGCCTTCGGCAGCTGCAAAGGAAACGACTGTCCAAAATGGTTTTAACCAGCCTTCTAAAAGTTGGAAGGCAGATGCCTTGCGGTTTTCCCTTGTTGTGCTACAGCACTCATTCACAACTGGGTTGTCTTGTCCACACGAGAAAAGCCAGCCGTGAACAACTGATATAATGCAACAATGATGGCTATAATGCAGTAACAATGCATGGATGCAGCTGTCTTTCTGAAAGGTAGAAACACCTCTTATCTAGGGTTGCCAGGTCTGGGTTGGAAAATATCTGGAGACTTTGGGGGGTGGAGCCAGGAGAGGGCGGGGTTTGGGAAGGGGAGGGGCCTCAGCAGAGGTCATTTCGGGGGGATCGCGGGGGAACGCAGTTCCCCCGGGAGCGGTATGTGGGGGCGGGGCACATGCCGAAGCCCCGCCCCCTGCTACCGGCCCTCATTCAGCCAGGAGGAGGCAGGAGAAGAGGGAGGGTAAGTTGCTTCCTCCCTGCCTCTCCCCACCCCTGCCTGCCTGGGGTCAGGGAGGGCCTTCGTGGGGCTTCCTTGTACTCCCACCAGCCTTGCAGGTCCACCGCTGGGCCCCTCATGGGGTTCGGCAGTGGAGCTGCAAGGCCGGTGGTGGCGGCCGGAACCTTTGGGGGCAGGGGGTGTGGCCTCATGACACACTTCCGGTGATGTCAGGGGGTGTGGCCTTATGACACACTTCCGGTGATGTCAGGGGGTGTGGCATATGCTAATGAGTTATGCTAATGAGTCCCCCTAGCTCTTTTCCTACGAAATTACCCCTGGGCCTCAGCATAATACAATGCCACCGAATCTACCCTTCAAGTGGCCATTTTCTCCAGGGGAGCTGATCTCTGTCAGCTGGAGAGCAGTTGTGAAAGCGGGAGATCCCCAGGCCCCACCTGGAGGCTGGCAACCCTACTCTTATCCCTTGCTGCATTCTTAGGATCTCTGTAGAATCCGTACAGTTTGTTTGCATTTTGGGACGTCTGGCCCTAATAAGTATTTGTGTAAGCAAAAGGGGTAAAAGCCAAGACACCTTTTCCCAGCAGCCGGTACTAGTGCTATAGCACAAACTGTGCTTTGACCAACATTTTTAAAAAGAATAATTGAGCCACAGTTCTGGGCTGGGTGGGTGGCAGGATTAATGATTGCCACTAGGGTCAAGTCTGTCAGCATAGCTAGATGGGTAGGAGGGCAGGATGCAGCCCTGTGATTATTATACGGGGCAGCCAACGCACAGTCAGCTTCTCCAGAAAACAGGAAGAGCTGGTTGTCTTTGGGCTCAATCTGGTTTGGTTTGGGAATGTGTAATGGTTTGGAAATGTCCAAAAAAGAGGTTTGTGCAAATCCACTATGACTCACCGTTCCAGCTACTTAACATCTGTTGCTATCCACATTGTGGGTCAGAACAGTCTACACTTAGTTCTTTTTTTTGTGATTTTTTTTATTTTCTTTAAAAGAAAGTTTGGTACAAAAGGGATGAGGGGGTAGGGGGATTCATCAAATTTATCAAATTTTACAGGTTGTTACATACAACTAGTAAAATCAGATGTATTAGTAAGAATACGTTTTTCAAATATAGCAGACAATAAAATATCAATATTACAGTGTTTGGGGATGGGTTCTTTCTTTAAAAGAATAAACAAGAACTTTCCTAATGTTAGCGATAATTTATTACCAATAAGAAAGATTACATCTCTACCAGTTGGACAGTCTTCTGCACTAAAATTAAATAATTGTTAAAACTGCCTTAATCTTAGTTCAAACTTCAGTTTTCAAATGTCTGTTTTTCATCTGAGGGAGAGCTCCCGGAGGCAGCAAATGTACAGCATGCTTACTTTTAAAAAATGAAACAAAAACAAGAACTAATTATCTAATCAACTAATTTGTTGTTTTTCAGAAATATCATGAGTAACGGTATTTTGTCTGCCATCTTAACCTCTGAAAACAAAAACTGCTTTGTAGGAGAATAAGGAATTATAATGACCATTCTGCACCATTCTGTTGTCATATTTAATAACAACCACAATTAAAACTTTGTGACTATATACTGGATTATATTTTACGGGAGCAATAAACCCCTTGATGTTCAACTTGTTTTGCCCCACTGACTCAATGAATAGTTTGCCAGGTAGTTTGTCAGGTTAAAAGGTGTTCGAGGAGTTTAGACACTGGACTGGAGTGATACGTGGGAATGACACAGACAAGTCTCTTTCAATGTCATGAAAAAAAAGTTAATAGGGAAATGCAACACTTCTAAAAGGACGTTGCCCTTCCCATAACCATTTGTCTCAAATATTTAAGATCCCAGATCATTAGTTTCAGAAAAAAGGAAGTACAGCTTGGTGTTAACAAGCCAATCCCGGCTTCACTTCATTATATTCTGCATAGCTCCCATCCCCCTGCAGATTTCATTGGCTGAGATTACCACCTCCACTTCCCACAGTTGTATACCAAAGCTACTCTGCAGCTGTTGGCATCTCTTAGCAGAAGACAGATATATTTCAGCGCGGCATGGAAATGATCTCTCTATGTTCCTGCAGGCACATTGTTGAAGGGCTGAGTTATTTAGAGCTGGATTGCCTTTGCTATGGGAAATCCGGCAAAGGGACATCAAAGCATGACAAGGCCCTGCTTGGATGAAGAAGAATTTACCTTTATGGAGGAAACCGATGGCCTTAGTCAAAGGAAATGACAGTCCTTTTCAGATCTTATGACTGCACGTACCAACAGTCTGCTAACCATGCGTATTGGTATCACACACTTGTTGTTGTTCAGTCGCACAGTCGAGTCCGACTCTTCGCGACCCCATGGACCACATCACGACAGGCCCTCCTGTCTTCCGGGGTCCTCCGGAGTTTGCTCAATTTTATGTTCGTTGCATCGGAAGCACTGTCTAACCATCTCATCCTTTGCCGTCCCCTTCTTCTTTGACCTTCAATCTTTCCCAGCATCAGGGTCTTCTCCAGTGAGTGCTCCCTTCTCATTGGGTGGCCAAAGTAGTTGAGCTTCAGCTTCAGTGTCTGGCCTTCCAGGGAACAGTCAAGTTTGATCACACACATGACCCTCCAATATGCACATGGCTGCCATGTTGTCTGAAAGCAACAACGCATGGGTTTTGCAGGTATGCACATGTTTTGTATGTGCTATATTAAACCTGGATATTTTAGGGTTCTGGGTCTCATGTGCCAAATATAAAAATCTGCGACTTGTCCCTTTCATACAGCATGGCGACCAAGTGTCTCCAGAAGATCAACGCATGTTTGCTGGCCTGGTAGGCACAGATTATAACATAAGAACATGACAAGAGCCCTGCTGGATCAGCCCAGTGGTCCATCTAGTCCAGCATCCTGTCTCATGCAGTGGCCAACCAGTTCCTTTGGAGGGCCAACAACAAAGCACAGAGGCTGAGGCCTTCCCCTGATGTTGCCTCCTGGCTCTGGGATTCAGAGGCTTAGTGCCTCTGAATGTGGAGGTTCCCCCTCAGTCACCATGGCTAGTAGCCATTGATAAGACTTATCCTCCATGAATCTATTGAATCCTCTTGTAAAGCTGTTTATTCCTGTGGCCATCACTACCTCCTCTAGCAGCGAATTCCACATTTTAATCACTCTCTTTGAAAAGTAGTATTTCCTTTTGTCTATCCTGAACCTACTGCCCATCAGCTTCATTGGATGCCCTCGAGTCCTAGTATTTTGGGAGAGGGAGAAAAAGCTCTCTTTGGCAACTCTCTCCACCCCATGCATAATTTTGTAAACCTCTCTCATGTCCCCTCTTAGTCGCCTCTTTCCTAAACTGAAAGGTCCCAGACTCTTCAGCCTTTCCTCATGAGGAAGGTGCTCCAATTTCACCAACTAATCCTAATCATCTTGGTTGCCCTCCTCTGTACTTTTTCTTAAAAGTTCAATTATTTCCTACATGTATACATGCATGCAGCTTGGATAGCCTAACAGGAGAACCAGGCCCAGGTAGTGCATTACAGATAATGTGTAGACCGTATGCAAATAGGCTGAATCAACAACTGCCTGGGCACGTGGCCTTCCCTGTGGTGGCCCCCACCTTGTGGAACTAAGGTTGCCAGCCTCCAGGTGAGGCTTGGGGATTTCCCGCTTTTACAACTGCTCTCCAGGTGACAGAGATCAGCTCCCCTGGGAAAAAATGGCTGTTTTGAAAGGTGACTCTATGGCATTGTACCATGCTGAGGCCTCTCCCTTCCCCAAACCCCGCCCTCTCCTGGATCCACCCCCAATGTCTCCAGGTATTTTCCAACCCAAACCTGGCAACCCTATGTGGAACGGCCTGCCTAAGAAGGTCAGGAAGGCTCCTGCTGTCATGGATTTTCGCAAACCACGTAAAACTGATTGTATTAAAGAGGGCTTTTCTACACAGGCAATAGATTTGAACTGTAGTTAAGTGATTCACAAAGTTACTTACAAAAATTAGTAGGGACTGTGGTCTATGCTACTGTGCATAGCTGGTCGAAACTAAGATCCTACTGTGGAATTTTGCATCCTTTAATGATGTCACGCTATTACTAATGCTTTGCTTCGTTCTGTTTTTAGACTTCTGGCTGGCCCTACAACCCAAATTCTATCGCATTGTTTATTGAATGCCCCATCTGTCAATTGCCTTGACTCACTCTGTTGGATCCGCCTAGAGTCCAAGTGGGAAAGGCGGAGTATAAACAACATAAATAAATAAAAGATGAAACATGTTCATAAATAAAGCCAACATGTTGCTCCTAGCAATCTCCAGGATCACAGTTGTACCTCTGAAGCCATCTCATTCAGAGGTTTCCATAAAACTGTGGTTTCACATTAATGGATCTGTTAGGAGGTCTGCAGTTCAAGCCATAACCATGACTTAGAATCTTGAACAATCTGTTCTTACGGCCAAACTGTTCTCAACAGTGGGGTTCTATGCTTGGAACTCCAGGTGTATAATTTAGCACTGAAAAGCAGTCACTGGAGGGAATCCAACATGGACTGGGCCTATGGCATTACTTTCCCCTCCGAACTGCTCTGCCATTTGCAAATGTCTCCCTTTCCCCTGAAAGCAGGTGAACAAAGCCAGCCACAATAAGGGTACCTGTCTTTTTTGCCCCACACCCACTGGAGCGACAATCAGCTGGGGGAGGTAGATTTTCAATCAGAAAAACAGCCTGGGGCAGGAGCATTAACCTTCTTTCCTCCAGCCTTGTGGCCTCAATCCACATCACCCCTCTCTGTGCAGCTGCTTTTTAGGGTTGAATTACATGGCTGTCTCTTCCGTCACAGAACTCTCAAGTCATTCCAACAGCATCAAGTTTTCTTTGCACACGGTAATAGCAATAGGCACAGCAGACAAAGCATCTTCCAGCTCAATAGGTGACATCCATAGAAACTGTTGGGGGACTCCAGTTCGGCCCTAATGCTGTGCCCACACCAATTGTTGTGTACCCAGAAAAACCGCACACATGGTCGAGTCCGCACGTGGCCATGCAAATGGCCCAAGCTTCACTTCCAGAGACAATAGCCTGAACGGATCCTAGGGTGCACCTATCGGATGGCTAGGATCCGAGAATTGCCCTATGGGACTTGGATGCACTGTAAATATCCTATCATGGGAGTGGGTATGTGTTTGGGTGTGGTTTGCTACGGGGATATAAGCCGGCCTCTGGTTCGGCTACATCATCTCAAGTTCTCCTATGTACGAATAAAGTATGAGCTGAAATTACTATGCTATGCCTCAGCCTCAGTACTTTATACTGGCGACGAGGATGGGATCCTGTTGAGCGAGCCGGACTCTTCAACCAGCCAAGCCTCGAGCACCATTCCACTGGACGCCACCGCACATCGCTCCTGACCAGCACTGCACTGCGCATCACTCCCCGTTTCACGTGAGAGTCATGGCTGTCGCTCCGGGACACCTCGAAGTCTTCGACCCCACACACCCCGAGTTTTGGGAATCGTGGGTGGACCAGCTCACCAGCTACTTCACCTACCACAAGGTCACCAACGCAGTTAAGAAACGGGCCCTACTCCTCAGCACGTGTGGGGTGGCCACCATTCGCCTGGCAAAGGGCCTCCTGGCTCCCAAGAAGCTGACAGACGACACTTACCACGAGATCATCGCGGCCCTCACGAAGTACTATGCGCCAAAGCCCACCAAGATGGCCAAGCGCATGGACTTCCAGGTGTGCCTCCAGCAGCCCGGCGAAACGGCCCCTACTTTCATAGCTGAACTCCGACAGCAGACGGTGGACTGTGAGTTCCAGGATGTCGAGGACATCATTTAACCCAATTCATTTGGGGCATCCGGGACGCCAAGCTCCGCTGCAAACTTGTAGGTACCGCAGACCTCAATTTAGAAGCAGCCCTACAGATGGCCACCTCGTTTGAGGGCTCACACTGTGACCATCCACCATCTTCAATACACCATGTGTTCCCAGCTGCGGCGTCCGACAATTCAGACGAAGAAGAAGTCCTGCACGTTCGCCAGCCCAGCTGCAGGAATCCGTGACCTCCATCAGGAGTGACTGCACACCCCAAGAAGCCAGCTACCCAAGCATCCTGTGCTAGCTGTGGGGATACACATGAGCTCAATACATGCTGTTTCCGTGACGCCATCTGCTGAACATGTGGGAAGCCACATCGTTCGTGCCTGCCGATCCCACGGTGCCCGGAGGAAGACATCCACTCACCAGGAGGACCTGGGCCTGCATACGCTGACCATCAACCACCAGCAGCACCAGGTAATGAATTTGCCCCCAGAAGCCCCTAACAAAATGCATGTTACCGTGTTAATAGAGGGGTCCCCCTGTCAAATGGAACTGGACACGGGCTCCTTATTTTCCATAATCTCTGCAGAGACATTACAGAAACTCTGCCCCAGGGGGGGGGGGGCGGGTGCTGTCCATCTGGGACTTCCAGAAGAACCCTGTGACCATCAAGGGCTGGGGCAAATTCAGGGTACAATTCAGAGACTTTGATGGCCCTTTAGAATTTCTGGTGGTGGAAGGGAGACTCACAAGCCTGCTGGGACTTGTGTGGTTTGGTCCCCTAGGATTTGCGGTGATGGGCATAAACTCCATACAGCCTCAGGACTTTAATTCGGTCTGTGAGAAGTTCCCGAGAGTCTTTGAGGGCATGCTTGGCCGCTACTCCAGCACCCTGGTTTCACTTGAACTTGACCCCACGGTGCGGCCAATCCGAAGGAAAGCCAGGCAGCCCCCGTTAGCGTTGCGGCCCAAGATAGAGGCTGAACTGGACCGCCTGGTGGAGCAGGTAGTGCTAGAACTAGTGCCGCATGCCTGCTGGGAAACCCCCATTGTCACCCCGATGAAGCCTAATGGGGGACGTCAGAATTTTGTGCCGATTATAAGTATACCATTAACAAGGCACTTCGAGACCACGCGTACCTGGTACCAGTCACATGTTGGCCTCCTTGGTGGGGGCAAGGGTTTTCAATAAACTGGACTTGGCCCAGGCCTATCAACAGCTGCCAGTGGACGACGCCACCAGCGAAGCCCAACCCACAGTAACCCACCAGGGGGCTTTCAGAGTGCAGCAGCTGCAATTTGGGGTGAGCGTGGCGCCAGGTATTTTTCCAAACCTGATGGATTGTCTCCTCAAAGGCATCCCAGGAGTCCAGCCATTCTTTGATGATGTTTTAATGGCAGCTCCAGACTCCATGACCTTTGCAGCGCGGCTCTGGATGGTGCTCAAGCGCTTCGACAACACCGGCCTGAAGTTGAAACGGGAGAAATGCCTTCTGGGGGTGTCGCGGGTGGAATTCTTGGGGTTTGCAGTGGATACCCAAGGAATTCACCCTATGCAAGATAAGATATGCGCCATCAGTGAAGCACCCACACCCTTATCTAAGGCGGAGTTACAGGCCTTCCTGGGACTTTTAAATTTTTATCACTCCTTCCTCCCCCACAAGGCCACCATTGCTGAACCTCTTCACAGACTCCTCAACAAACATGCTCCATGGGTCTGGGGTCCTAAACAAACCGCCGCCTTCCGGGCGGTAAAAGAAGTTGGTGTCCAATGATGTCCTTGCCCACTTCGATGAGTCACTGCTCGTGGTGTTAGCTTACGAAGCTTCTCCCTACGGGGTGGGGGCAGTCCTGGGGAATTAGCTGGCCAATCGTCGTGAGGTTCCCGTGGTCTATTACTCCGATATGCTGTTGGCAGCTGAGCACAACTATGCACAAAGAGGCCCTTGCGATCGTGACTGGCGTGAAAAAATTCCACAACTACCTGTATGGCCGGGCCTTAATGATTGTTACTGACCACAAACCCCTCTTGGGCCTGCTCGCTCCGGACTGTCATACCCCCCAGATTTTGTCTCCCCGGGTGCTGCGATGGTCCATCTTCCTTGCGGGCTACCAGTACTGTCTGATCCACGCCCTGAGCTGCCTCCCGCTGCCTTTCTCCAACCCCACCCTAGTGCACCACATTGCCTTGCTGGAGGACTTGCCCGATCGCCCGATTCAGGTGGGGGAGGTGTCGCACCACACGGCCCGGGATCGCATCTTCTTCTGGGTCCTGGACTGGGGAGGGGGTGGTCTGCCGACCCAGTGGGACCCAAGTTCTCAGCATTCTTGGGCCACCATGACGAATTGTCCTCCCACAAAGGGTGCTTCTTGTGGGGAAGCCAGGTGGTGATACCACCACCCCTGGGATAATCAGAATGAAAGCCCTGGCCCGGAGCTATGTATGGTGGCCAGGGTTGGACAGTGAGGTTGAGGATACTGTAAAGCACTGCCAGAAATGTCAAGAGTCACGGCCCGAGCCCCCGAAAGCACCAGTGTGACCATGGGAATCATCCCACAAGCCGTGGGCAAGACTGCATTTGGATTTTGCCGGGCCCTTCCAGGGACAGATCTTTTTTATACTAGTCGATGCTTACACAAAGTGGCTGGAGGTGACACCGGTCCCGTCGACCTCGTCCAGGTCAGCCATCCACGCGATGTGGCGGATCTTTAGCTCCCATGGCATACCTGACTCTTTGGTAACTGACAATGGCACAGCCTTTATCTCCACAGAGCTTCAGGAGTTTCTGCAGTATTATGGTATACGACACATACACTCTGCTCCCTTTCAACTGATCAACTGCGCCACCGCATCCTACCCACTTTCTGCAGTATTATGGTATACGACACATACGCTCTAGGTCCCTTTCACCCCGCAACCAACGGCCAGGCAGAGCGCATGATCCAGACTACAAAAGAGGTGCTGCGCCACATGGACCAGGGGGACTGGGACTACAAGCTGGCCACCTTCCTATTCGGTCAGCGCATGACCCCTCACTCCACCACCGGCCACAGTCCAGCAGAGCTGCTCATGGGACACCACCTGACGACCCAGCTGGACCATCCAGACCGAGCACCAGAACACAGCGCAAGCTCTGAAGAACAGGAGACCCAGCAAAGGTTCTTCCTGGAGGAACCCGTGTACGCCAGGAACTATAGCCGGGGCCCCACCTGGATTCCGGCAATAGTCGTCCGGGTGACCGGGTCCCTCTCATATGAAGTCTATGTTGTGTACCCAGAGAAACCGCGCATATGATCAGGTCCGCACGCTTCCAGAGACAATTGCCCAAATGCGCACCTATTGGACAGCTAGGAATCGAGAATTGCCCTATGGGAATTGGGTGCACTGTAGATATCCTATCACGGGAGTGGGTGTTTGGGTGTGGTTTGCTACAGGGATATAAACCGGCCTCTGGTCTGGCTACAAGTGTGCCAGAACTAATATATGGCACAGGATAAGCGTGTTTCTCCAATTAAGGAGTAATGGGGAGGAGCAAAACACGGGGGAAGTATGTGGGGACCTTGCCCGAATGGATCCTGGGGCGCACCTATTGGACGGCTAGGATTCGAGAATTGCCCTATGGGAATTGGGTGCACTGTAAATATCCTATCACGGGAGTGGGTGTTTGGGTGTGGTTTGCTACAGGGATATAAACCGGCCTCTGCTCTGGCTACAAGTGTGCCAGAACTAATATATGGCACAGGATAAGCGTGTTTCTCCGATTAAGGAGTAAAGGGGAGGAGCAAAACACGGGGGAAGTATGTGGGGACCTACATACAGGTAAGTAAGCATGGTTATACCTGGGCTGCAACGTGTGCTGTATTTATCCCCTCCAGAGAGGTTATGCTCAAGACTGTGTTTAAAGTCTAGACCTGGAAACAGGTGTTTTGGAGGCAACAGGTCACCACCTTCAATTGCAGTGCTATACACTTAGAGGAAGCCCAATTTCATGACTCTATAATTACACACCTGTGGGGCAGATGGGTCAGCAGCACATGAGTCCTCCAAAACACCACTCTCAAGAGTCACCTGATGATCTCTGTTTTTTTTTAAACACACACACACACACACACACACAAGGTTTTAGTTTGTGACACAAGAGTTCCCACTTAAAGAATGGTGGTGGTGGTGGTGGTGGAAAGTGCCATCAGATCATAGCTGGCTTATGGCAACCCCGTAGGATTTTCAAGGCAGGAAACATTCAGAGGTGGTTTGTCGTTTCCCGCCTCTGTGAAGCAGCCCTGGACTTCCTTGATGGTCTCCCATCCAAATACTAACCAGAATTTTAAAAAAGTAAAAGTAAATCAATGAATGTGTCAACTTGAAGGTAACATTGAAAGTGAGATTCCTATCTAGGATTTGTTCCTAAGAAAAGACCAGAGGGTCTGAAACACTTAAATATCCAGAATGAGTGTTGAAAGAGAGATTGAATTTGGAGCAGACTACTTTTGAGAATACAAGACTGTTAGAAGGATATTTTTTTCTATGAAGGAATAAGTGGTTGTTTCTCATTAGGTAAAAGGTAAAGGTTCCCTTGCTCGAAAGCCAGTCGAGTCTGACTCTAGGGTTGCGGTGCTCATCTCCGTTTCAAAGCCGAAGAGCCAGCGCTGTCCGAAGACGTTTCCGTGGTCATGTGGTCATGTGGCCGGCATGACTAAGGCGCACGGAACACTGTTACCTTCCCACCGAAGTGGTACCTATTTATCTACTTGCAATTTCTTGCTCATTACCAGACACTAAATGAGGTTATGGCTTTAATCTAGTCTCTTTTGTCATTGTATCATTCTGTGGGCATTGAGCCACATCTGCATATATTTTTTGATACCAGACTGACAGGGCATTTTAAAGGACAGGGACTTGTTTGTAGAACAAGGCAATTTCTGGTAAGAGAGAAATCCCTGTTTAGTGACTGTGACCACTGAAAGGTACGTAAGAGGAAACTTAAAATCAGGAACATCCAACTTCTTCAGCTGGAACGTGATCCTCTCTTAGGGTTGCCAGCTCTGGGCTGGGAAATACCCAGAGATTTTGGGGGTGGAGCCTGGGGAGGGTGGGGGTTTGGGAGGGGAGGGGCCTCAGCCAGAGTACAATGCCGTAGAGTCCACCCCTCCCACCCCGCCAAAGCCACCATTTTCTCTCTCTTTTTTTTTTTTGAGCCCCCGGAGGGGATTTTTTATTATTTTTTATCACTACAAAAACTACAACAGAAGGAAAGGGAGGGGAAACTACATATACAGGATAAAGTAAAGAACGTACTACTAACTAAAAGCCCAAGAAAGGAGATCCTCCAACTAGCTTAGTTACATCAAGTCTTCTCATCATTGATCCCTTTATAAACTGAGTCAAACTTTTACAACACTTTTCCTTTAAAGCTTAAATTTAACTGTCTAGAAACAGTACCCCTGATCATCCCATAACAAAAGTCTCAAAGGCACAATACAGAGTCCTTCAGCCTTTACTTCTCCTTTCCCCTTCTCTTCCGCAGCTTGTAAGGACTTTTCTGCCACCCCTTGCTTAGACAGAGAGTCCTCTCTGGAAGAACCAGAGTCTAGCTCGCCGCTGGACTTGCTGTCCTCTTCTTTTTTCCCGTCCTCTGGCCTTCCTAGCTGAACCCTTAGGAATTCTTGAGCTTTCAGAACAGAGTCAATCTTTTCTTTTTTGTCTTTGATCTTGAAAGTATCGCCTTCTGGAAATAGCCATTTATATCCAATTGAGTTTGTCTGAAGAAAAAGCATTCTGATGGTATTTTCCCCTGCTTTCAGGGGTGTTCCAGCAACTGCTTTCAGGATTGCATCCCTGACATGCCTCTTCAAGAATCTTACCACAATTTCCCCAGGCAGATTATTTTTCTTTATGTATCCTGAATATGATCTATAGACCACATCCATGTCATTGATCAGTGATTTCGCCTTCATTTCTGTCACTGGGGCTAGCAGTTCACTCATCACTTCTTTAAGATTCTCCCCTGTTCTCTGGCATGCCCTGGAAACGGAGTATCATGTTGGCCTTTTCCATTTGAACTTGCAA
>NW_015160839.1:72555-77813 GCF_001447785.1 Gekko japonicus
GATTGCATCCCTCACATGCCTCTTCGAGAATCTTACCACAATTTCCCCAGGCAGATTATTTTTCTTTATGTAGCCTGAATATGATATATAGACCACATCCTTGTCGTTGATCAGCGATTCCGCCTTCATTTCTGTCACTGGGGCTAGCAGTTCACTCATCACTTCTTTAAGATTCTCCCCTCTGTTCTCTGGCATGCCCTGGAAACGGAGTATCATGTTGGCCTTTTCCATTTGAACTTGCAACAGTTGATCTTCCATGGAGATTTGTTTTCTTTCCAGCTTTTGCACTTTCTTCTTCACCTTCTGTGTAGTTACAGCCACTTCCTTTACCTTCTCAGCATCTTGCTTCATTATTTGTATCGAATCGTTTATCTGAGTTTGTTGCGCGGTAATGCTTTGAGTCACTATAGACATCTGTTCCTTGAAGTTATTCAGCTGTTCCAGCAGAGGGCGCATGTAATCCGGTATAGACTTTGCCACCTCACTGGTAACTTCCGGTTTCAGGTTCTCAGACCCTTTCGCTTTCAAAAGTTTTTCTCTGTCCTTCTTCCCCGCCATCTTTATCGTTTGTTTACTTTCGCAATTTTTTAAAAAGTCTCTGAATGTGCGCTTGACCGCTTAAATTCGCTTTGGTAAGTACTTCTAGGCAGTTTCCCTCGCGTTTTCTTCTGCTCCCCCCCCAATCACTCAAAAGTTCATGCACATGGGAGGCATCCCTTCCCCGCTCGTTTTTTCTCCGTTTGGTGGGGTGGAGAGCTATCTTTTTCCTTTACAAAATGCTTCGCAATTGACTCACGTTCATAATTGGTCGTTCGACCTTGCTTTCATTTCATTTCTGCCGCACGATCTCCTGCACTTGCCCCGGTCAGCGTCACTAGGTCCATTCGGTCTCACAGCACGGAGAACCGTCGGAACGAAGAGGCGCCTCAATTCTCCAGCATTCCGCCATCAAAGAGGCGACCTCTTAGAAGATCCATGGCCAGGGTCCCTTCATCAGGCCCCTGGGGGGGGTGTCTGCGAGCCTGCGCACCCCCTCCTTCGGCTGGAGCGCAGCTTTACCCCCGGGAGGTCCGGGAGGCGAGTCGGCTAGCACGCCGCCATAAACCGGAAGTCAGCAACTATTTTCTCCAGGGGAACTGTCAGCTGGAAATCAACTGTAATATCCTTCGGCTGGAGCGCAGCTTTACCCCCGGGAGGTCCGGGAGGCGAGTCTGCTAGCACGCCGCCATAAACCGGAAGTCAGCAACTATTTTCTCCAGGGGAACTGTCAGCTGGAAATCAACTGTAATAGGAGATCTCCAGGTGTCACCAGGAGAGTGGCAACCCTATCCTCTCTTGCTACCCAGTTCAGGCACCTGATTCTGCCCAACATGGTGTTACGGCCCCCTCTCTTGTCCAAATTAGCGGAATGGGGTTATCCTGGAACTGTCGCACCCTGGTCCAGTGAGGAAGGCTAGTGATGGTCCCAATTAAGGCTTGGACCCTATGTACATTTGCTCTTCGTGTGCTTTTCTCCGTGCTCTGTGGGGGCAGTCTGCTGTGATGCTCACTTTCTCTAACACTCGGTGCTTCCGTTTGCCCAACGGCAATGTTTCTCACTTCCCTGAAGTGATTAGGGCAAGAGGAAACGAACTCTAGAGGGAGGAACATCTCTGTAGTGCCTGGATTAAACATATAGGATCCAAGCCTAAAACCCTTTGACACACATCATGAGTTAAGCAACAGTTAGTGAGTCAATGATGACTGACTGCAGCACAATTTTCGTACACCCATGTCCTTTGCAATACAGGAACTGTAACAATCGCCTTTCATTTATATAGCATTGTCAGTGTTCACCATACTTTATCGCAGGTTAATTTTAAAAAATCCTTACAAGCAGCCCTGTTAGGTAGATCAATATTATTTTTCTGAGATTGGAAGAGGGGAGTAGACAGAGTGGCTTAGCTAAGACCATCTAGTGAGTCCGTGGCAGATGCACTTCAATACACCCGTGTCCTTTGCAATACAGGAACTATAACAATCGCCTTTCATTTATATAAGCATTGTCAGTATTCACCATACTTTATCGCAGGTTAATTTTTAAAAATCCTTACAAGCAGCCCTGTAAGGTAGATCGATATTATTTTTCTGAGATTGGAAGAGGGGAGTAGACAGAGTGGCTTAGCTAAGACCATCTAGTGAGTCCGTGGCAGATGCACTTCAGGACTTCCCAGACCTCAGCTCATCTCCTAGTTACACTACACTGCACTACTATATTACATTGAGGTGAGTTTGCTGACACAACGCACTTTAAATCAGACCGTCAGTCCATCAAGGTCAGTATTGTCTGCTCAGACTGGCAGCCGCTCTCCAGGGTCTCAGGCAGAGGTCTTTCACATCACTGTCACTGCCCCGACCCTTTAATCCCAGGGATTGAACCCGGGGCCTATGGCATGCAAAACAGATGTTCTTCCACTGAGCCACAGCCCATCCTAACTGCCACTCTTCCTCAGCGAAGATGATGTAGGTGCGTATATGCTAGGTTTCCCCAGTTGCATGCATCGAATCTTGCCAAAGTTACATGTCTTACTGGAAAGACTTGCAGCGAGACGTTGCGTCTGAGCACAGAAATAGCTGTGGCAAGGATTGTGGTAGGCCTGTCAAAGCTTCCTTCCCTATAAAACCGACTTCTGAGAAAGTGAGTGTGTCCATAGAGACTGCTAGGGACTCCTTGTTCTTTTGTTGTGCCTCGTAACTATACATGTTGATTATTTATTTGTCAGAATAGCCAGTCCTTTCCATCACCCAGGCTCGGAGCAAGTTGGACACACCCAATAAGAGATCCATGTTACTTTACAAGCAGCTAATGCTGTCTCTGTCCCCTTTCTGGTGGAAAACATGAAGGCCACTTAATTGGACTGCACTCACGAAGTTGCCATTAGAAAACCCATGGAATGATCCCATAGCTACAGTGGAGATTTCACATGGGGCACATGTGAATTCAGATTCTACCTTCATGAACAATCAATAGCAGGAAGATTTGTATAGAGTTCTTGTGGACCTCAGAATTCAGATTCTAACAGTCAATAGCTGGGCCAATGTATACATCAGAACATGACAGACGAACATGGCTGCCCTGCTAGCAGCACAGAGGAACTGCAAACATATCAGAAGACGCCCCAAGAAGCTGCCTTCTACTGGTCCGTCTCTCAAGGCCAGCGTTGCCTACTTTGTCCGGCAGCTGCTCTTCAGGGTCTCAAACAGAGGGTTTTCATGTTACCTACTTCCTGACCAGTGTTCCCTCTAAGCTGAGTTAGTGTGAGCTAGCTCACAGTTTTTGGCCTCCGGCTCACACATTTTTTGTCTTCGCTCAGGAAGAAAGGCTCCAGAGCAAACTAATTTATGCAGTAGCCAAATCACTTGCTCACAACTTTAATGCCAGTGGCTCACAAAGTAGAATTTTTGCTCACAAGACTCCACAGCTTAGAGGGAGCACTGTTCCTGACCCTTCTGAACGGGTAAGGTTGCCAATCTGCTGGTGGCATCTGGAGATCTTCCGTTGTTACAATTGCTCTCCGGACAACCAATATCAGTCCCCCTAGAGAAAATGGCTGCTTTGGAAAATGGACTCTATGGCATTATACCGTGCTGAGTTCTCTCCCCTCCCCAGGCTCCAACACCCCCCCTAAAATCCCCCAGGTATTTCCCAATCCAGAGCTGGCAACCCTATTTAATGGGAGATGCTGGGGGACTGAAGCTGGGACCTTGTGCATGCGAATTAGATGCTTGCCACGGAGCCAGGGTCACAGGGAGATACCTCCTGCCCCCAATCCTTTACATTGGAGATGCCAGGAACTGAACCTGGGAAATTCGGTAGGCAAAGCAGATGCCCTACCACTGAGCCAAGCCCCTCCCCTGATACTAAAGGTAAAGGTGTCCCTTGTTTGAAAGCTTGCCTCTAGGGGGAGGGGCTAATCTCCGTTTCCATGCCAAAGAGCCAGCGCTGTCTGAAGACTTCTCTGTGGTCATGTGGCCGGTGGGACTAAACGCCAAGGCACATGGAACGCTGATACCTTCGCGCCAAAGCGGTACCTACCGTATTTATCTACTTGCAATGTCTTGCTTCTGAACTGCTAGGTTGGTAGGAGCTGGGGCCAGAGATGGGAGCTCATTCCGTCACTCGGGTCTCGAACTGCCGAGCTACAGACCTTCCGGTCTTCAGCTCAACGTCTTAACCAACACAGGTATGGCAAGGGGTGGAAGCAGAGGAGTGGAAAGAAAAAGTGTGAAGAACAGTAAGGACCACTGAGAGAGATTTATTGGCGCTTGTTGACTGTTGTACTAACAGGCCCTTCTGTAATAAAAATTCAAGATATTGTGCTTTAGAATGCATCACAGTAGCTTTAAATCCCAGCCATAGGCAGCAGTCAGAATAGGAACAAGTGCTTCAGTAAAATGATCATACTAATTGTTCAGAATTCAATGGAAAGTATTTTCACTGTTCAGGGAAGGCACGCACGCACTCCAAGTGCTCTTACTGTTTGGATTTTGCCAATAACTAGGGCACTCTGGTTTGCTTTTAAAGATGTTGATGGACCCCAAGAGGGCAAATAAATCTCCAACATCTGACTGAAAGGACAATAATAAGTACATATGAATAGACTTACAATCCCATACATACTTTGCTTGGAAGTAAGCCCCACTGCATGTAAGCAGGACGTATATCTGAGTAAACACAAATATGTCTGGGCTGAAATATACTACAGACCCTTGAGATATTTGCTCTTTTTAAAACATTTCTGCCCATCAGTTAAGAGTCTAAACTCTGTTTTGCAAAAGCTTCTCTGCCAGTTTTGACACACACTGTCGTTTACACGCTTGGTTAAAGTTTTTGTTTTCCCAAATAAATTGAGGGAGATATATTTAGCTGCTCCCTGTTTTTATACAGCCATTTTTTGCACATGGGACACCACAACATTATTCAGTTTCCTGCACGCTGCACCTTTGAGCCACAGAGTCTGCCCAAGTCAACCAAGGATATGACAGCATTCACGATGAAGGAGAAGAATTGTCTTTTTGTTTTATTTCTGGGGTATTACCAATGGTGGAAATAGACAAAATGGAACCAAGACAGATCTCTTGTATCTTTTTTTGGGGGGGTGGGGGGAGACTTGTAGGTATATAAATACGACATTTGTGGCTTCGAAAGACTTGCGGGGAATGTATACGCTATAGTTTTTGAGTGTATTTCCTGCCATTCCTTCTATACAGTCGCCCTA
>NW_015160839.1:77826-128492 GCF_001447785.1 Gekko japonicus
CTGCTATACAGTAGCCCTATACATATGGGGGTGGGGGGAGGCTTACACAAGCTGTCCTCTCTTCCAGCCACCAGAAGTTCAGGTAATCACCTGCCCAGAAGTTATGCACATAAGCAGTCCTTTTTTTGTAAAAAAAGAAAAGGTGCCAATGCTCATATATAAGGTTGCATGGATTTCTACCAATTACCCCCCTAGTGCTTGGAAGCTCCCCGCCCCCCACCTCAAAGGTGCCAGTATTCTGTACTGGTGAGTACTGCCACACACAAAAAGCCCTGCATATAACACAGTACATTCAGCTCTTTCTGAAAAAAATCAGGAAAACTACTTTTTCAAGGGCCTTCAAGGAGAAGATCAGGAAGCTTCTCTGAAAGAAAACAACGGATGCACAACTGCAGGAAACTGCAGAGTTTGTCCTATGCCCATTGGCAGTTTGCACAGACCAGCAATGAGTAGGGTTGCCAGGTCTCTCCTGGAAACTGGCAAGGGATGGAGGGGACTCACCAGGAGTGGCAGGGAGGCTCAGCTGACATTGCAGGGACGTGCTCTGTCACTTCCAAGATGACCTGGAAGTGACATCACCATGCAGCGACATCAGGGTGATGGTCTGGTATTTGGGCAAAAACTCTATATTAAATTTGGCTCCTACCATAGAGATTTTGCCCAAATACTAGAGCATTGCCCCGATGTTGCTAACATGATGACATCACTTCCAGGTCATGTTGGAACTGATCTAGACACATCGCTGGGTCTCTCTTTTTCGGGGTATGTCCCCCCCCATCAGTGGGGTGATGGGGCCTGGCAGTGGGGGACCACCTCCACTGGGGGTGGTCTGGCAACCCTAACAATGAGGTCCACTAAGTATGAAAGAAACCCTGTATTGAGTGTGTGCCCAAGAACATATCTCCAAATCTACAGTCCACAGGGGTTCCTCAGCAAACAAGACTATGGGGAAAGGGTTTCCTGGCACTAGAAGCTAAAATGACCAAACTATTGCATTTTGGTCTAGGGTTGCCAAGTCTACTTACCCCTTGCAGCGGGGGAGCCTTGCCAGGCTCCGGGAGTTTTTGGTGGACGCGCGCGCCGGCAACACGTCACCAGAAGTGACGTGCTACGTGCTCACGTTGGGGACGTGGTTTCCCCCCCGACGATCTGGACCACACCCCCAACGTGAGCGGCGTGGCTGCGTCACCTCTGGTGACGTAGCTTCGGGGGCGGAGTTCCCCCTGGGGCCCGATTCCGCGGGGGCGGAAATCGGGCCTCCAAAGCGGGGGATTCCCTGCCCCCCGGGCCCATTTGGCAACCCTATTTTGGTCACATTATGAGAAGACAAGACTTAGTAGAAAAGACAATAAAGCTAGGAAAAGTGGAAGGCAGCAGGAAAAGAGGAAGACCCAACATGAAGCCACGGCCCTCAGTTAGCAAGACCCGAGCAAGGCTGTTAATATAGACTTTTTGGAAGTCATTAATTCATAGGGTCGCCATAAGCCAGAAGTGACTCAACGGCACTTTAACACACACACACACACACGCAAATATTTTGAATGCCGCCGCCCCAAGCAAATATTACTCACTCAACTAATGTAAATTCTTAACCAGGTACAATATCCAGACATGCATTATTGAGCTATTGCTCTGAATATCACGTATCGTATCACATTTGTTGCCGAACTTTATTTTAATCCTAAAGCAAACGCACAGAAAGGAAACTATACATAATATGCAAGCTATTGATAACAGCTTCTCTTAAAGCTAGAACAGATAATGACAGAAGTAGCTTAACTAATAAATATGCAAATTCCAGTGGGGAATCCATGTTTGTTACAGCACAAAAACAAAGAGTCTTGCCACATCTTAAAGGCAGGCAGTGCTATTGCAATATAACTTTTATGGGCTGGAGCTCTATGCATGTGAATACATAAAAGAAGAAAGATCATGATATGTGAGGCTGAAACAGCACTGCAAGATGTACAACAAGAAAAAAGATTTCCACAAAGTAGAAAATTTCACAACTGACCTGTAGCAAGGCCCTTCGATCTTCCTGGTGGGCTCCCAAAATGATGGGCAAGAGACCTTAATAAAGACATATATTTCTCTTTGGGGCTCCTAATATAACCAAAAAGAGAAGCATAGGATCAAATATTTATTCTTAAGAAGCCAATTTTTTTTTTTTACAAAGTGACTCCAAAGAAATCAGTTCAATTTAGTCTACTACACTAATGGTTCATATCCATGCCAGGTTTAACAAACTCTACAGGGTGCATTCACACAAGGCTGTCAGCATGAATGCTTTTAGTGTTGATTAAATACATGCATCTCAGTCATGGCATCTACCCAAGAAACAGCTAAGAATCAATGAAGCCTGAACTCCCCGTGCTTAACAACACCTAAACTCAACAGGAGTTAAATTATATATTACATGAAAAAGTTAACCAACATTAATCTCACGTTAAAAGCTTGGGTCTTAACTATCAGTGTTGCTGCAGTATCCCATCATGCTGTTGCACATGCTCCTTCTTGCCCCTCTACATCGCATTTCCCACCCCATGCGTCTGCGCACACCATTGCATGAAGCTTCCTTATACAGAATCAGACCATTGGTCCATCGAGGTCAGTACTGTCTATTCAACCTGGCAGGGATTCCTCGGGGCTTTAAGGCAAGGGACAGGCAGATGTTCTACCATTGAGCCATGGACCCCTACATTGGTTCAGTTTAAGTGTAGATATGCAAGTGGTATTATTTCACTGCTCCCTGACCTGGATAGCCCAGGCTAGCCCAATCTCAGAAAGGAAGCAGGGTCAGCCCTGGTTTGTATTTGACTGGAAGGAACCAGGAACTCCACCACCAAGGAACTCCAGCATCATGACCCAGTGGCAGGCAATGACACACCACCTCTGGATGTCTCTTGCCTTGAAAACCCTGCAGGGTCAACCTAAGCTGGTTGCAACTGGACAGCACTTTCTACCACCAGTGTTCCCTCTAAGCTGAGTTAGTGTGAGCTAGCTCACAGTTTTTTAGCCTCCAGCTCACAGATTTTTGTCTTAGCTCAGGAAGGGATGGCTCCAGAGCAAACTAATCTATGCAGTAGCCAAATCGCTTGCTCACAACTCTAATGCCAGTAGTGGCATTTTTGCTCACAAGACTCACAGCTTAGAGGGAGCATCCACCACCACCACCACCACCTTTGGAAAAGGGAGCTCCTTTTGCATTTTTAATTGAAGAAGAATGATTGTCCTCCCACACATGGCACTCAGCCTTCCTAAACAAGACCGAATTACTTTGATCAGGCGCAACCAAATTGGAAGAAAACATTGCACAAGCCTTCAAGCCCACTGGGACTCTTCATCAGGTTGGATGTTAAAAAAAATTAACGAGATAGATGGGTGGAAGGCAGGTTGTTAAGGCCATAGGGTCTGTTAGGGTCTGATCTTGCATGCATCCAAGTGTGAGACACAAGCAGGCAATTAACTCAGCTTTATTGCTGAGGTCATGAGTTTCTGTATAGCCACCAGAAAGCTGTGTTTGGTCCATGTCCCCAGCCTCTCCACCTCATAACTTGTACTTCCTTTGCAACAGCTAAACAAAATTAAACTCTCATTGCGTGTTGCATGAGCAGATAGGCCATGATTCATGGTAGAGCACCTGCATTGCATGCAGGAGTCCCAGCTTCAGTTCCTGGCATCTTCAGCCAAATGTCTGGGGAGCAAACATTTCTCTGCCTGAGATCCGGAAGAGTTGCGTTGTGTGCATTTGCTAGATAAATATTGGAAGATTATCCTTTGTGTCTCATGATCAAATCACATGCTTATATAACAGACAGACAGACAGACAAATGTGCACACATATCTTCTCACCAGAGGCAAAGACAGCTAGCAAACTGTTCTTGCCATGCCTTTATGCTTTCTTGCAAAAGCTGGCTCTACAAAGAACTAACCTGAGAAACACAGCCAGAGCTTTTTTCCTCCTCTTTATCTCTTTTGTTCCACTTTTCATAAAAGAATTCTGGTTGGAGGAAAACAATAACACCTTGCCAATTTACGTGGCTTTATACCTGCTATGTGCTCAAAACTGCATATATATTCTCAGTAATCCTGAATCAATTCTGTCAGGTGGTAGTGGAAAGCACCATCAAGTCACAGCCAATTTATGGTGACCCCTTCGGGTTTTCAAGGCAAGAGACATCCAGGGGTATTTTGTCATTACCTACCTGCCTCTGTGCAGAGACCTTCTAATCCCTTGGTGGTCTCCCATCCAACCAGGGCTTTTTTTGTAGAAAAAGCCCAGCAGGAACTCATTAGCATAACAGGCCACACCCAACAGCAGAAACTCATTCGCCTATTAGGCCACACCGCTCACAGCACAGCTCATTGGCATATTAGGCCACACCCCCATGTTACCAGAAGTGTGCTCATCCAGCCACACCCACCTTTTGCTCCTTATTCTGTTTACCTTGTTTGTGGTCAAAACCCAGGGCTTTTTTTGTTGCAGGAATTCCTTTGCATGTTAGGCCACACACCCCTAATGTAGCCATTCCGAATGAGTTTCTGCTGTTGGGTGTGGCCCATTATGCTAATGAGTCCCTGCTGGGCGTGGCCAACTTGGAAGCCAGCCGGAACTCCGTTCCTGTGCGTTCCTGCCCAAAAATAGCCCTGCATCCAACTATTAACTAGGGCTGCCCCTGCTTAGCTTCTGAGAGCAAACAAAACTGGACTAGCATGGGCCATGCATGTCAGGGCATTCTGTCAGGTAGACCAGTATTATTATTCCCATTGTTCAGATGGTGGGCTGAGGCATAGCTTTCCAAAGGCCACACAGTGAATTCCTTACTGTGCTGATAGGTGACCCTTTGAAGTCACCCAGGCCAAACTAGAAATGATGGGGGGGGAGGTCCACATGCTTCTATATACATGACATCCATGTCGTGTTTAAAGTGTGAGGGTCTATCATTTTAACAAAGACATACTGAGACAGATCAGGCTGAGAGAGAGCAATGGGCCCAAGGCCACCCAGCAAGTTTCCAGGGATTAACACCTGGATTCTAATTGGACACTACCTACCATGTATGTACCTAAGTGGCATCAAGTTGCAACTGGCTTATGACAACCCCAGCAGGGGGCTTTCAAGGCAAGTGAGAAGCAGAGGTGGCTTATTTATTTATTTAACTTTCGGCTTATATACCGCATGAACCCCGAAGAGTCTCTGAGCGGCTTACATATGCTTTTTGCAGTACCTGTCTAGGGCCACATTAACAAGGGAGGTGACTACCTATCAGCACCCAGGCAGCAGAGCGGGCTCCTGTTGTTGTTGTTTCGGCTCTTATTTCGGCAGGCTTCGGGTGTGGATGTTATTCTGGCGTTCTTCCTCCTGGCGCCTTGGAGCTGGTCTTTTTAGTTCAGCGGCTTCCTCCGGCGGCCTCCTCCTAGTGCGCGGCCATGCGCCGGCCGCAGCCTTGGCTCTGTCCAGCTGGCTCCACCGCACTACGCCGCCACGTCACCGCGCCACCACGTCACCGCGCCGCCGTAGCTCCACCTCCGTCCAGGCTCCGCTGCTTTACACACCCGCTGGGTCGCCAGGGCCGTCCCGCTGTCGCTATTCCACCACCGCCGCCGCCGCCTGCTGCACGCCCCCCGCCACCTAGGGCAGGTACCCAATTTGTCTACTCGCAAGTATGCTTTCAAGCCGCTGGGTGGGCGGGAGCTGGGACTAGGGCCGGGAGCAGGCGTTTTACTGCCTGCGCCACCGCTATTGCCTTCCTCTGCAAAGTTTTCCTTGGCGGGCTCCCATCCAAGCACTGACCCTGCTTAGCTTCCGAGATCTGATAGGATCCAGCTACACCATACTGACTTCCCTCCACTTACCATACTGGAAATCATCACCTTAGTTTCCACCAGCTTATAACACAGGTACCAGTGCCACATTTGTAACTCACAACTGTGCCCGTCTTTAGCACAGCTTCGTTGTGTGTTATCTGTGACGTAAAATTAACCTACGCCCAGCACGCAGCCTGTGCATGATCAGCTTACATTTAAAACTAGCCTGTAGATTTGTACCAGTGAATGTGTAACCACAGAAAGAAAGTGTGCGTGTGCGCTCTTGCGGGGGAGAACCTCAGTAATTTTTCCAATACATGATTTGTTTACCCTGAATATTTCCCTGGTGAGAACATGTTCCTCCATTGTGCAAATTGTATAGGGGAGCTGCATGCAAGCAAGAGATTTTAATTCTCAAGTCACCTTTAACCATTGTGTTTGGTATTTTTAAACACTCTTCATCTTTTTCCCAGGCAAGCTCAAATTGAATGCAGGACTCTGAGCCTGTCCCGCCTTGCCTGTCAGTCTCATTGTGATGGAAAAGGTTAACACATGCAAAAATAAAAAGTGAAATCCTAAACAAATTTCCGAGATTAAAATAGCAGGCTTCTTCGCGCTGCTGACGTTAGCCGGAAGGTGGACAGGATGTCTACAACACACATCCCTCCACAATGGATTAGTGGCCGGCTAGCAAACTCCAAGGAGTTGAGTGACATTTATGCTTGGGAGAGATAGGAATAAATAGACTAGCTAGCAACAGGACTAAGACGAAGCAACATTACGTACATTTAATGGAGTGACAGCTCCAGAGCGGTACTCATAAATGAACAACGAAGCTGTACTCATAAAGGAACACTGGGACTGACCCAGTTAAAAGCAGCACATTTTGATGCCCAATCTAGATTTTGATTTTTCTCTCCCCCTTTGTTCCTAATGCTGTTATCACTTATTCACACTGGATATCGCTGCTTTTTCATCAGTTCTACTTTATTGTCATTTCAGGGCATTGCAAAACTAGTGTAGTGGCCGAGTTAGCAGATGGCACAAAATTATTCAGCATGGTGAAAACCAATGACTGTAAAGAGCTCGAGGAGGATCGCCACAAATCAGGTAAGTGGACAACAATGAGGAAGATGAAGTTCAGTGCTGATAAGCGTAAGATGATGCACATTGGAACAAAAAAACCCAACCCAGCTTCAAGTATAAGCTTAATGGAGTCTGAACTTGCTGAGATGGAGAGGGGCAGGGCTTTTTTGTAGAAAAAGCCCAGCAGGAACTCATTAGCATAATAGGCCACACCCAACAACAGAAACTCATTAGCATATCCAGCCACACCCATGACAGCATAGCTCATTAGCATATTAGGTCGCACCCCCATGTTACCAGAAGTATAGTCATCCAGCCACACCCACCTTTTGCTTCTTATTCTGTTTACCTTGTTTGTTGTCAAAACGGAGGGCTTTTTTTGTAGCAGGAACTCCTTTGCATGTTAGGCCACACACCCCTAATGTAGCCAATCCTAATGAGTTTCTGCTGTTGGGTGTGGCCTGTTATGCTAATGAGTTCCTGCTGGGCGTGGCCAACTTGGGAGCCAGACGGAACTCCGTTCCTGTGCGTTCCTGCCCAAAAATAGCCCTGGAGAGGGGAAAAGATCTTGGGGTCATAGTAGATAGCCCAATGAAAGTGCCAGCACAGTGTGAAAAAGGCAAACTCTATGCTGGGGACTATTAGGAAAGGGATTGAAGATAAAACAAACAATATCATTATGTCCCTCTTTAGATCTTTGGTGTGGCCTCATTTGGAATACTGTGCGAGTGTCTAGTCACTGTATCTCCAAAAGAACATCACAAAGCTGGAAAAAGTAAGGAGGAGGGTGAGCAAGATGAATGGGGGGGGTCGGAGCACTTTCCCTATGAGGGAAGAGTCTGGGGTTTTCGGTTCGGAGAAAAGATGGCTAAGGGTCGACATGAGAGAGGTTTATAAAACTATGTACTAGGTGGAGAGAGTTGGGGGGAAAAAGAACTTCCCCCCTCTCCCAAAACCCTAGAACGCGAGGGCACTCAAGGAAGCTGATGAGCAGTAGATCCAATGGACCAAAGGAAATACTTCTGTATACAGGAAGTAATTAAAATGTGGAATTTGTTGTCCAAGGATGTAGTCATGGCCACAGCTTTAAAAGGGAATTAGATTCATGGAGAGTAGGTCTATCAGTGGCTACTAGCCATGGTGACTAAGGGCGGGGACTAAGGGACTAAAGGCAAGAAACCTCTGAATACCAGTGCCAGGAAGTAACATCAGGGAAGGCCTCAGACTCTACACCTTGTTGTTGGACCTACAAAGGAACTGGTTGGCCCCTGTGTGAAACAGGATGTTGGACTAGATGGACCATTGGTCAGATCCAGCAGGGCTCTTCTTATGTTTACTTTGAACTAATTTCCACTGTGGGACTTGAGATACAGCCCTGTGCACACTTATGTTGGTGTAAAGCCCTGTGGGCTAAGCTTGAGTTACTGCCAAGTAAACAGCACTCACTGGAGAAGACCCTGATGCTGGGAAAGATTGAAGGTCAAAGAAGACGGGGACGGCAAAGGATGAGATGGTTAGACAGTGTCATAGATGCAACGAACACGAAGTTGAGCAAACTTCAGAAGACGGCGGAAGACAGGAGGGCCTGGCATGACCTGGTCCATGGGGTCGCGAAGAGTTGGACTCGACTGTGCGACTGAACAACAACAAACAGACATATAGCAAACCTTCCAGTATAATAATTTAGTGTATTTCTTAACTCACTTCCCCCCACAAGTGAGGATCCAAAGCAGCTTACCAAAAAAACAAAACAAAAAAACAATTTTAAGGCAAAATTGCATATCTGCAGTCATGAAACAATTTCAGTATTTTGAAATGTATTAAAAGTGAAGCCTGTTCCTAGTAGAAGTTACTATCTTCTGTAGGTATGGTGGGCTATTTTCTGAAATCATTTTAAAATAATAATGAGTTATGCTAATAGGTATGCTAATGAGCTCCTGCACCTCTTTTTTTAAGAAATGACCCCTGCACAGGATTGAGCTGTTACTAGTTTATGTGCTGAACATTAAGAGTACAATTGTATGCAGAGTTTCTCCAGCCTAAACTGATTGATTTCAACAGACTTCGGCTGGACTACCCCTGCATAGGACTGCAATATTAAAAACCCAGTAGATTGCCTTGGGAGAGAAGAGCACACACTTCCTTTTGTCCCACTCCCTACAGATTTCAGTACTTAACTTTTCCAAACCATCATTATAGTTATTACTAGGCCTTCACTACATCTTGAAATCACAGCAAGAGATCCTGTGCTTTTTATCTTAATCTCTAGCTGATCAAGGCTGTTAATGATAGGCTATTTTGGAGGTCATTAATTCATAGGGTCGTTGGAAGCGAATGGATGGCACATAGCACAAACATGTGAATGCAGGCCCACTAGTTAACTGGGACAGTTCAGGTTCGTAAGGCCTGAGACAATCCCACTGGATTCTTCTGGAATTCCCACCCACCTGGGACACAATATAATACAGGGGTGGCCAAATTGTGGCGCGGGAGCCGCATGCGGCTCGTTCACACATATTGTGTGCTCTCAGCAGGGTGGCTCAGGAAGCTAAATATCATTAGCAAACAAATATCATTGGACAAATAAATATCAGTATCTGCTTTTACCACTTTTGTTATTATTTTGGCAGTCTCATTTAATGTTAATAACAAGCAAATTTGCATATTTACCAGTAAAAACATGTAATATTTGTTCATGTCTTGCGGCTCTCAAACATCTGATGTTTATTCTATATGGCTCTTGCATCAAGCAAGTTTGGCCACCCCTGATATAATACTTTCCAGGCCTTGGGAAGACTGGGTGTCCACAAAATATCAGGATGTTACAGGTTTTGAGACTGTAGAACAGTGGGATGTGTGTTTCATAATGAATTTATTTAATTTCTAGGAAGGGAGAAGAAGGACTGAGAATCAAAGCAGCATTATAAAACTCTGCTATGCAGTTCTAAACATAGTATTTTTGCAGAGCTGACCTGAACAAGAGGTGCCGAAAGGATGGGCAAACTGGAAACAATAAAAGCATTATACAAGCTACAACTCAAACTTAAAGGGCTAGTTAAAAGGGAGTACAAGGTTACAGCAGAGGAATGTTATGGAGAACACAGAAGGTACATAATGCAATGGAAAAATGGATGGTCAATTAATCAGATTCTATACCAGGAAGGATGCCATAAAAAACCCACCCTTCCCTAGGTATAGCAAAAATGCCAGCTTGCCAGATGCTGGGTTGTGATTTGGGCTTAGATTCGACCTGTGTTTTTTCGTTTTTTTTCTTTTTCCCCCTCCCAAGCATGAAAGCCTATGGATACAATTCTAAGTTCCAGTATGAGGAAGAGAACGAGGCGTGATCGAAGGAATATCTGGGAATGATAGAACATCAATAGCAAAAACAGAAAAAAGAACTATTGGGCATCATCATTATATAGTACATATCAGGAAGAAAAACTTGGAAGCTAGGCAGAGATGCAGGATTACCCACTGGAATGGAATAAGAAAGATAATATGCAAAACTCTTTGGGACTACTGAGAGAAGGGCAGATTCAGAAAGCCTTTTTGACCCTATCAAAACACAAAGTTGATATTCTGCCACTACAGAGTTTGGTTTTGTACATGGCCCAAAACGGGAAGCTGCCATCTCAATCCAAACCAGAGCATTTTGCTTTAACAGTATTAGGACAGCAAGATGTTAACCTAGGAGATAGATCCAGAGGACAAAGAGAGCTGTGTTTCTTGAAAGCTTATGCTACAATAAAGTTTGTTAGTCTTCAAGGTGCTACTGGGCTTTTTACTATTAACCTGGGAGATGAAGCCGTAGTCCTCGTGCTATATTTAGGGCTGGCAAGCCGGAGGTTCCCTCCGTCCCTTTAAGAACTCCAGAGAGAAGATGTCACTTTTGCAGGGCCATATTGCCCCCTTTTCTCATCCTTCTCACTGCAGGGTGGGGGTAGCAAAAGATTTGTTGCTTCAGCAGGTGGAACAGGACCAAGAGCCAAAGGAAGAGGGTGGGTGGCACAGCAGCTGCATCCTCTCTTACCACTTGGGGGGGGGGATTTTTAAAGGAGTGGGAGGCTCTCCCGTTGACAGCCGGCAACCCCGACTGCCTTTGGTCTTCACCTGCTGCAGCAGGGCAAATGCTTTAGAACACACCGGAAAGGCAAGGGGGTGAATGGAACTCTGCCAAAGATATGGGTGGGAGTCTCCTTTCCTGAGAGCCATTTCTTTGCCCTGCAGTTCTTAAAACAACATGTGCTTGAACATACTGTCCAGCCATGGTCCAGCACACACTTGGCACGCATAGGGAGAAACCAGGGATGCTTTTTATATGGCTCTACTCAGAGTGCACAGAGTGGTTACAGCATCTAACCAGGTTCTGGGAGACCCAGATTAGAATCCTTACCCTGCCATGGAAGGTTGCTGGGTGACCGCAGGCCAGTCACTCTCTTTCAGCCTAACCTGCCTCGCAGGGCTGCTGTGAGAATAAAATGGAGGAGAGGAGAATGATGTAAAGTTGCTTTGGATCCCCATTGGGAGGGGCATAAAGTTAAATAAAATAAAACACAATACCCAAGTGGTTAAGACGCTGAACTGCAGGCTGGGGAAGGTCAGCAGTTCAGCAGATCGAGACCCGAGTTGCCGCATGATGGAGTGAGCTCCCGTCTTTAGTTCCAGCTCCTGCCAACCTAGCAGTTCGAAAGCAAGAAATTGCAAGTAGATAAATAGGTACCACTTTGGTGGGAAGGTAACAGCGTTCCGTGCGCCTTGGTTTTTAGTCATGCCGGCCACATGACCACGGAAACGTCTTCGGACAGCGCTGGCTCTTCGGCTTTGAAACGGAGATGAGCACCGCAACCCTAGAGTCGGATTCGACTGGCTTTCGAGCAAGGGAACCTTTACCTTTTTTAATACACAGTTACAACACATTCTGTACTGTTCAAAGATGCAGGCACTGCCAAAGAGGCAGCTTGTAATGGAGAGGCTATTGCTTAAACCCCCTCCAGAGCAACCCTCTTCTGCACTTTTCTTAGAAATAAATAACTCACAGTGCAAGCCTAAACAGAGTTACATCCTTCTAAGCCTAGACTTATAAGCATATAACTATATAGGATTATACTGTCAGCTACAGAGAGGTGGGAAATGTTGCCAACTCCGGGTAGGGAAATACTTGGAGATTTTTTTGGGGGGTGGAGTCTGGGGATGCTGTTAAGAAGTGGTTCTGAGTCTGGGAGGAATTAACCTCCCTAGTTTCTTCCCAATGCATTACCTACCACAGCGGTCAAAACAAGCTGAAATCTCTGCTTTCTGCTTCATTTCAGGTTGCTGATGGAGCTGTTCCCCTCCTCAAAGTCTGGATTTCAGTAATGAGCTAACAGCGCAAACACTAACAGCTGTGTGTGTGTCTTCACTTTAATTACATTCACCAGTCCTTTTCCCAAGGAGGTGAGTGGGGGAGTAGGCACAGACCTGGCTTTGCAAAGTAATTTAAGCTTGAAAGGAAGATTTTCTGTAGGCTGGCTCATGCTGTGTAGTGCAAAACAAGCAAGCCAGGAAATTAAAAACCTATCACTCCGTCCACTTGTTAAATGATTTAATTTATTTTATTTTTTAAGAAGCCCAATGGGATATCAGCCTCCCATTAGAACTTCCTGACTTTGTTGAGTGATATGATATTGTGGTTGTTGAAACACACTCAGCGTTTAGGACTTACCTTCACCTAAATGTCAGCTTAAATTAAAATGGCTGTAGCAGGAAGTAAATTTGGAGAGGCATATGCTTTATGGACAGCATATGTAACTGCTGGCTGAATATTTATGAAGGCCTATCAGAGCCAAACAGATGTTACACAGAGATGCATGTAACTTTTTTTGTGAATTTCATTAAAATTGAAAAGCAAAGCAGTCTTAGGATGGAAGCTGCACTCAGGAGTAGAAAAGTGGCAGAAATAGCTGCCTTATACCAAAGCCAGTATTGTCTACTTCAGGGGTCCCCAAGCCTGTGGGGATATTTGGAATTCTGACACACCACGGTTGGTGAAGCCACAAAATGGCTGCCACAGAAGAGAAATCAGGTACAAAATGGCTGCCACAGCTTATCTTCTGTCACACAGTGAAGATCCTTGTGCTGTGGTGGCAGCTATCGCCAAACCAACATTTTCAAAAATCTGCACAGCCAATCAAATCTTCAGTGGCCAATCAGAATTCCTGCTGGGCAAAAGCCCCAATTGGTTCCACCCACTTTCGAAAAACCCTTGGTGTGTGTCAGAAACAGAGCATGAGTGTTTCCCTTTTAAATGCAGGAGCTGGCGTTTCCCCTTTAAGAGCAGCCGCGTTTCCCTTTTAAGAGCACGAAGCTGGCACTCCGGGCTTGGGAGGAAACACAGGCTTGGGAGGAAACACGGGTTCCACACACTTAAAGGGAGAGAGGGAGGTGGGTGTGGGTGTTGGGCTTCCCCCGCAGGCCATCTGGCCGGCGGGTGGGTAGACCCCCCAAAATGGGGGACCCCTGGCAAACCAGGGGGGTTTGGCAACCCTAGTGGGCACCCATGGGCACCATGTTGGGGACCCCGGTCAACTCTGACTGGCAGCAGGGGGGGGATATATGCACAATCTAGGGATGCCAATCTCCTGGGATTGCAACTGATCTCCAGGCGACAGAGATCAATTCACCTGGAGAAAATGGCTGCTTTGGAAAGTGGACTCAATGGTAGTATACCCCTCTGAAGTCACTCCCCTCCGCAAACCCTGCTCCCCTCAGGCTCAAAATCTCAGAGTATTTCCCAGTCCAGAGCTGGCAACCCAAGCACAACCCTTTCCTCTGCAATTTTTTCCATTTAAAATCACATATCCCAAGATGCTTTTTCTCCATAGGATTCACATGCCTTCTCCCCCTACCATTTCTTCCACACGATCGGAGCCTTTCAGTATAAAATAGTACCGGAAAAGTAACTCGCACCAGTATCAGACCCATATCTAGGGTTGCCAGGTATTACCTCTTTCCCACCAGGGGGATCTTGAGGCCTTGCCAGGATCTTCTGCCACCTGCACGCCTCTCCCCAGCAGCGTTTAAAGGGTCTTTTTAAACCCTGCTGGGAAGAGGTGGGGGGGGAGGCTGCACATGCCTGCATGCCAAGCCCCAAATGCAGGGCTCGGTGTGCAGTTGCACGACCCCCACCTCTCCCCAGCAGCATTTAAAAGACTTATTTTAAATGCTACTGGGGAGAGGTGTGTGTGTGGGAAGCCGTGTGTGCCTGCATATCGAGTCCCAAATTCGGCGCTCAGAGTGCAGGTGCACATCCACCGCCTCTCCCCAGCAGATGTCTTTAGACACTGTTGGGAAGAGGTGGGTGTGAGGAGGAGGCCAAGTGGTTGCTCTTGGGGGTGGGGCTTCCCCCCGCCCGCCAGCTGGCTGGCAGGTGGAAGGAGCCCTTCCAAATCAGGCAACCCCTGCCAAACCAGGGGGCAAAACTCTATGGGCCCAAATTTACCATAGAGTTTTGCCCAAAAACTAGAGCGTCACTGCACAGCAGTGGTGTGATGATATCAATTCCCAGTTCATTAAACGAACTATCAAAGAAATAACAAATGTAGATATACCCTTAAACCCAGAACTGATATTACTTGATTTATGGCAGGAAACTAAGATTCCCCTTATACGTAAGGAGCTTATTTCTACATTATTGATGGCAGCCAAAACGGTGATAACTAGTAATTGGAAAAGTTCTACTCCTTTAACACTACACCAATGGTACATAAAGGTATGGGAGTTTTACACTATGGAAAAGATAATGACATCTGTATCCCCAAACAATAGCTTTGCAAGGCATTCTCTGTTTCATTCAAAATGGGTGAGCTTTATAGAAGCAACAATTGATAAACCTATTATCCCAGTTTCCTCTATACCACAACGCTATAAAGAAATAATTGCAATTCTTTAGGTTACGTGATAGTCCTAATTCACAACATTATAGTTTAGTTTGTTTGTAGTAAATGTTAATTTAGTAAGATAATTATTGTTGTTATATTTAACTTGATTTTTTTAGTTTCTGTATCATTGCAGGCATTTATCACAAATAGCAAACTAATTATTGTAATTGTATTTCAAATTTGTATCAAGTTAAATATACATTTTATTATAATGTTGAAAAATTTAAAAAAAAATCATGTCATGTGCTAGGGTTGCCAAGTCCGGACTTACCTGCCGGCGGGGGACTTTGGGTTTGCTCCCGGTGTGCCCCGCCCCCAGCGTGCCCCGGCGTCATGACGTCACAGGGAAGTGACGTGCACGCGGGGGTGGGGTTTCCCCCCAGGGCCCGATTCTGCGGGGGCGGAAATCGGGCCTCCAAAGCGGGGGGAAATCCGCCCCCCGGGGGGATTTGGCAGCCCTATCATGTGCAGATGGGGTGGTGGTGGGGAGGAGCCTGCAAAATCGGGGGAACCCCCACCCAGACTGCTGGCAACCCTACCCATATCTCCTTACCTTTCAGCAAAGCTGTTGCATCCAGCAGAAGACATATTATGCACATGAGGCTCCCGTGGTCAGTCCAGGTCTACTCGGACTGGTAGTGGCACACCAAAGTCTCAGGTAGAAGTCTTAGACATCACCTGTAACCTGGTCCTTTTAACCAGAGATGCCGGGTGTCTTAGTTAGCATGGTAATGGTTAGAGTGTCGGACTAGGTCAGGTTATGGGAGATCAAGGTTCATATCCCCACTCTGCCATAGAAGCTCACTGGGTGACCTTGTTGTGTGCATAAAATGGAGGGGGGGAGCAATGTTGTAAGTTGCTTTGGGTTCCCATTGGGGAGAAAAGTGGGCTAAAATAAAAAACAATTGGGACTTGTTGCATGCAAAGCAGATATTCTACCACTAAGCCACATTCCATTCCCATTTCTCATACTTGGGGTTGCATCCTTCCACCATATTACCGGAAACTGTTCCCCATGTTTAATATTATTTTTGACTTTCTGCCTCAGGCACCAAAATATTTTGTGCCCACCTCAGCTGCTATGCAGATGTGTTGGGTATTACAAGTTGAAAACACTCAATATATCAGGGGTTCAATGTTTGTTTATGTTACTCACAGGAAGTCACACGTTTCTCATGTAACCAATGTTCTTTAGCTGTAGAATGCCCGGGAATTTTCTCCCTGATCTAGGAATTTGATTGGGACTAAAGTGTCAAGGTGTATTACCATTTTATGGCTTCTCTTCCCATCTTTGTTTGGTGTTCTGAAGAACAAGAAGAGCAGCCATAATCTCTCCTCTTCTAGTTTTGTCTTTGTAGAGTAAGGATGTAGCCGATTATGCTCTGTTGTTATTTTCATCCCAATTACCCTTCCCATGCTAGAATTTAGTAAAAACTTTATATTTTAATCACACATGGACTCTCAGTCTGAATTATTTTACTCTGGCTCTGCTGGACCATCTTATCTCTGCTAAATACCATTTTTCAATATCTCACTATCACCCAAAAAGATGCTATTTCAAAATGGCCTCCTCATCCATAGCAGCCATTTTGTCAAAGCAGACTTCTGTTTTCAAAATTCTCAGAAAGGACAGGTACCTATTGCTAGAATCCTATTTGCCTCTTAAGGAATTCATCAGGAACTAGCCACTGGGCACATTGTTACTTTACTTTTCTGTGTTGGAAGCTTAGGTAAAGAAAGAAAAAATATAAAGCTTCACACCACAAAATGGGTGGTCTTCATGAATGTAGGCAGTAACTCTTCAAAGTAAATTTTATCACAACTAATCCCGTATTGTTGTAGGGATAAGAAACATGTGCAGAACAACTTGCCTCAGGGAGACCTACTGACGTCTCAAAGCATTCTTAACCACTGTTGTATGTGTCTATGTGTTTCTAACAATACACTGTTGTATATGACCTAGAGGAAAAGTTCAAAGGGGAGGGGGGAGGAAAGGATTTTTTAGCCGCCTACTAATAGATGAGAGAATACTCTAAAGAAGATGGAAAACAGTTGTTCAGCCTTCACTGCCCTGAAGGTTAAAGACTGTTTTCCACATTACATTTTTACAACACCCACAACTCACTCTGGGTGTCTGACATGTCACCTGAGAATGGCTAATACACATCGCTGCCTCCGAGTTGGCGAAAGACCCACAAGTACCTCAGGAGGGCTGCAATGCAAATCAGCAAGTGGGGTATTCAAGCCTCCAAAATCTGAGGGAGGGTAATTTCCTCCCCTCCTCAAAAATCCCAAACATTTGGAAATGTTTCATGTTTTAACTGATAGTAACTAAAAGGCGCATGAGATTGGGAGTTCTGCCAAACCCAGTAGCCGCTTTCTGAGTAACCGTTCACAATAAGCCTATTCAGCCAGGAGACAGCTTTTCTGAGGGAGAAATTTTTAACTGCTTGAATCACATTAGGCCTACGCTAGAGGACACTGGAGACAGTGTCTCACATCTCACCCGGGTGCTTTGGTTTGCGGACGCTTGGATTCAGAAAACGGCCCAGCCACAGGCCTGATTCATATAAACAGCTGGGTTGCTGCCGAAAAGCTCACATTGCAGCATTAACATACACAATAACTTTTGCACACCAAAAGTGTGACTCCTACAGAACTTGTCATGTATTCTTCTCAGCCCTCCAGGCCTTTTAGTCACAGAAGCCTTCCAGAGGCAACCTTGTCCATTTTGGGCGGGAAAACACTCTTCCTTCCCCACAGAGATTTGTGCAACTAGCCAAACAGACCCTACCTGTCTGGAGGGAAAAAGAGTATTATTTTTTTTGGGTGGTTGCTGTTGCATAAACAGCCTTTTAAAAGGCCAACAGAAATATTTTTCAGACTTCTCTCTCTCACACAAGACAGAAACAAGATTACTGGCATGAACAACAGATAATAAGAATGCAAACCAGTATAAATAAAAGATAAAACAGGGAACACTGTCTTGGGACTTGTGAATGGAATAACAACCTTGAATGTGGTATACACACGAGGTGAACAGCTGCAGCCCCAACATTTCAGAAGCACATGGGACCACAGCCAAAGTGCAAGAGTTATGGGCTCACAATTTGTGCAAACTGGCACCTCCACTTGACTGGGATTTTGTGTGTGTCTCCAGTCAATTCTCAAGACAGCAGAATTTCAAGCCACCGCTAACACGGATATTGAAGCCAAACAGGTGACGGACATGACACTCCAAACCAATGGCTCCTCCACATGACTCCAGCCTTCTCACAAACTGTGTGAAAACACATGAACCAGTCCCTTAGTGTGCATGTATGTGAGAGAGAATTATTAGCCAGTACCAGGGCTTTTTTTGTTAGAAAAAGCCCAGCAGGAACTCATTAGCATAATAGGCCATACCCAACAGCAGGAACTCATTAGCATATTAGGCCACACCCCTGACAGCACAGCTCATTGGAATATTAGGCCACACCCCCATGTTACCAGAAGTGTGCTCATCCAGCCACACCCACCTTTTGCTTCTTATTCTGTTTACCTTGTTTGTTGTCAAAACCCAGGGCTTTTTTGTAGCAGGAACTCCTTTGCATGTTAGGCAACACACCCCTAATGTAGCCAATCCTAATGAGTTTCTGATGTTGGGTGTGGCCTATTAAGCTAATGAGTTCCTGCTGGGTGTGGCCAACTCCGTTCCTGTGCGTTCCTGCCCAAAAATAGCCCTGGGTACCATACAGAGTGCTAAAATGTATTATGGTTTTGACCTCATATATCTTCACAACCACCCAGTGAAGTAGTCCTTGTGGAGAAATAAAGTGCAAATTTGGTGAAGGCCAAGTAATGCATCATGGAGTTCAATGGGCTCGGATATAATTCTGTTTACGGTGGCACTGTGGGTCTCAGCCCGAAACTGAACATTTCTACCCACTGAACCTCTCTCATGGCCCCCTCAGTCTGTTAAAGGGAAATTACTGCTGAGAATGGCCTCATTTGAAGGTATACAATCACACAAGCGGGCCAATCATACAAAAAAAAAAAGACTCTCTGTCTGTTGTTTTGTAACTGCCACACAGTGCTTCATTCCAGAGAGGCAGTCTTGATAGTCTGTTGCAGCAAAAACAACAGAGAGTCTCGTGACACCTTAAAGACCGAGAGATTTATAAATCTGACTCCATAATAAATCTGTTGCTCTTTAAGGTGCCAAAGGACTCTGTTATTTTCACATTGTACTTCCTTGAGGAACAATCACTACTAAAAATAAAGTGAATTTCTTTCCCCCCCCCCCAAAAAATTCATTTTTAAAAGCAGAAATTAACTTTGAATGTTGGAAAATGCTAATATCAAGGTTGTACGCTTACTCTTATAAGTTTACTTAAAAAAAAAAAACCTACTAAATTTGCTGATTGGGTGCAACAAGTAAAGACACATAGCCAGGCATTCTTTCATTTACCTGCGTTTTTTGTGGAACATCTGCTGTTATTCACAACCACCTTGTATTTTGGCCTGCCTCAGCTGGTGTATTGTCAGCCATCTGGGGAACCTCATGATCATAGCAAAATTTACTATTTGCCTTTTTTCAAAAAGCACACATGCATAGGCAGCTCCTTCTCAGACTTTGGGGTCCCCTCCTCTCTTATTCCGCTTCTTACTCAAGAAATGTCTCCTGTGCCTCACCATAAACACCTTGTCTCCCTCCCAGCTCTTCATTTTGCAATGATTGAATTACTCCCTTCTGGATCCAGACAGCCATTTCTACAACAGTCAGGAGAAGGAGGAATGGCCAGAAATGGAACTCATCTGCGTCCCTCTAACTGAAGACTTTCTTCAGCATCCCTTTACAGACTCAGTGGGGAAAAACTGTCACAGTAAGATAGTCATTTCCAAAGCTCCCAAGCCAAGCACAGATGACTACACTCAATTAAGTCTGCTAGTGCGGTGTAGATTAATGATTATGTCTTTACATACTTTCCAGAAAAGCTCAAAGGATCAAGTATGTTTAGACTGGCAGGGAGGGAACCCTATTGCCTGTTTTCACATATTTAAAGAGATTTCTGAAAAGAAAGAGAAGGATGTTTCTTATCTAAGGGCAAGGTTGAAAGGAACAGGTTTTAATTAAAGGAAAATAATGTAGGTTGCCTTTTAAACCCTTCTATCAGCATTTGTTCTATTTATTTATTTTATATATCTATACTCTGGTTTTCTCCCCATCGGGGACCCAAAGAGGCATACAACCCAGTTTTCCTCTTCTCCATTTTATCCTCATAACACCAACCCTATGAGGTAGGTTAGGCTAACAGTGACTGGCCCAAGGTCACCAAGCGAACTTCCACAGCAGAGTGGAGATTCAAACCCAAGTGTCTCAAATTCTAAAGCAACACCCAAAGTTCTACACCATGCCATTCATATGCCCTCAAATTGCCTGATTTCTGGTATCTATCTGCAGTTTAAAAAGTTTGAGTCCAGTGGCAGCTTTAAGACCAACAAAGTTTTATTCAAGGTATAAGCTTTCATGTGCACACACACTTCTTCAGGTACAATGAAATGGAAGTTGCCAGTTCATACATACACTCAAAAGCTTGAATAAAACTTTGTTTGTCTTAAAGCTGCCATTGGACTCTAACTTTGTTCTGCTGCTTCACACCAGCACGGCTGCCCCACCTGAATCTATCTGCAGTTAAATCATTGTTCCTAGTTTGCCTTAAGAGTCCCTTGGACTGCAAGGAGATCAAATCAGTCAATCCTAAAAGCAGGGGTCATTTCCTGCAGGAGCGCACAGGAGCGGAGCTCCGGCAGTAAAGAGCCCAGGGGGTGGGCACATGAAACAAGCCCCACCCCCTGCTCCCAGCAGCTCTCAGTCAGAGCAAGAAGCAGCCAGGTAAGTTGCAGAGCCCCCCCCCCGGCCCCCCAGTCCAAAACAGTCCAGTGGCACCTTTAAGCCCAAGTTTTATTCAGGTACAAGCTCTCCCTCCTCTGCGAGGACAGATTTGCACGTTCCTCCCCCCCCATAGCTAGCAATCCAAAACAGTCCAGTGGAGCCTGAGCGGTGGGTGTTGCCTTCTGACACACTTCCAATGATGTCAGGGGGTGTGGCATATGCAAATAAGTTATGCTAATGAATTATGCTAATGAGCTCCTGCACCTCTTTTTCTACGAAATGACCCCTGCCTAAAAGAAATCTACCCTGACTGTTCCCTGGAACGCCAGATACTGAAGCTGAAGCTCAAATACTTTGTTCACTCACTGGAGAAGACTCTGATGCTGGGAAAGAAATGAAAGTCAAAGAAGGGGACGGCAAAGGATGAGATGGTTAGACAGTGTTATCGAGGCAACGAACATAAAATTAAGCAAACTCTGGAGCACAACAGAAGACAGGAGGGTCTGGTGTGATGTGGTCCATGGAGTCGCGAAGAGTCAGACTTGACTGTGTGACTGAACAACAAAAAGTTTGCCATTTGGAGATTCTTAATGAAAATGCTAGTGCAAGTGGCTACAGTTGCTTAACTCAAAATTGTTGTCTTCAAAGTATCTGGAACCATGTATAATGGGGGTGAATACATTTCTTTTTTTTCTTCTGTTGCGTGTGTATGCTTTACTCTGAAGCATCAAGCAGCACACAACTGCCATTTTACATGCTGCAGCAGGAGGTTTCTATTTTAACATGTCAATACCACACTAATAGTGCAGTCCTAAACAGACTTACCCCCTTTAAGGCCATTGAAATCAAGGGCTAAGGATGGTGTAACTGTTTAGAACCGCACTGCAGGAAAATTATTGTTAAACAAAAAGAGAACAAGCACCCATCAGCTGTAAAATCAGTGGCGCAAAGGTCATTTCAGAGCACCACGGCATGAGAGCCTTTGAGCATCGTATAATAACGGGGTTCAGGCAATACTCTTTGTTATGAGAATAAGAACTTTGCAAGCATGCCCCCATTTTCATCTGTGGAAATGTTGGCAGGTACGCATTTAATGAGCAGCATGACTCCCATCACGTACCTCTGTTTGTTTGTCTTAAGCTTCCATCCTGGATGCCGCGTGTGAGTAACATACTATTAAAAACAAAATGTAGTAAATTAATACCTGCTTGCTTAACTCCTCTCATCAACATGTTTACCCAAGCAGAAGGGTCTTGCATCGATTTCAAACTATGCTTCAGGTAGGCCTTTGCTCCTCTCCCACTGCGACAGCTGTTCCACATGAACACATACCCCTGGAAAGAACAGACTGTGCAGCAGAAATTCTCGGTGGGCTGTAATATCCATAAGAGTTAACCTCTCTATAGCATAGCTGGAAAGGAAACACTGCTTTAATGGTGAAAAGATTAGAACTTTAATATAGGGGGAAAAATAATATGATCTGGATCCATAGTAGTGTTCGACTTGGAGCTAGCCCTTCTGTGGTTTTGGGACTTTGTTCAGGATTTCTTAGCCGCTTTCATCTTTCCCAGCACTGACGGCCGCATGTTCTGAGATTTTTGGAGCAGCTTTCATTCACAACATGTAATTACTCCATCAGTTGCTTCCTATTTATTTTGCTAGGAATGCACTGTCCAAGGCCAGAGAAAAACCAGGAGGACAATGAGCTTCCTTTACAACCTGACTTTTTCAAAGTGTGGTGGTGATTTTCCTGGAACATAAATAACATTAGCAGGAGTAATAGAGATACGGAATCCTGTGCAGCTACGGGTGGGAACGCTGCTCCTTCCATGAACCGTGTGTTGCTGCAAACTTGATTTTCTGTGCAGGACCATCGTTCCAAGGAAAGAGAAATGTAAAGAGCCTCATTTGCAGGTTGGCTGTTAGAACCATGAGGAAACCCCCCCCCAGACAATGCTCCCTCTAAGCTGTGGAGTCTTGTGAGCAAAACTTCTACTTTGTGAGCTACTGGCGTTAAAGTTACGAGCGAGCGATTTGGCTACTGCATACATTAGTTTGCTCTGGAGCCGTCCTTCATGAGCTAAGACAAAAATGTGTGAGCCGGAGGCTAAAAAACTGTGAGCTAGTTCACATTAACTCAGCTTAGAGGGAACACTGCCCCCAGGTATGCTCGCACACAGTGGCACTGCAGATGATACCTCCAGATAGACCTTTCACAATAAGATCTGCAGTTACTCAGTGATCGTTTGGCCTTGCTGCCTATTTTCCATTGAAAGAAGTTCAACCATTCCTCTCAGTTTTCGAAGGAGCAGGGCTATTTTTGGGCAGGAACGCAAAGGAACGGAGTTCCAGCTGGCTCCCGAGTTGGCCACGCCCAACAGGAACTCATTAGCATAATAGACCACACCCAACAGCAGAAACTCATTAGGATTGGCTACATTAGGGGTGTGTGGCCTAACATGCAAAGGAGTCCCTGCTACAAAAAAAGCCCTGGTTTGACAACAAACAAGGTAAACAGAATAAGAAGCAAAAGGTCGGTGTGGCTGGATGTCCACACTTCTGGTAACATGGGGGTGCGGCCTAATAAGCTAATGAGCTCCGCTGTCAGGGGTGTGGCCTAATATGCTAGTATGTTTCTGCTGTTGGGCGTGGCCAATTATGCTAACGAGTTCTTGCTGGTCTTTTTCTACAAAACAAGCCCTGCGAAGGAGGAACCAGGATTAAGTAGGTAGGATCCATCTGTCTGGAATGCAGGAGAGCTACTAGTGGTCCCGTATCATCTTTACCAAATCCGTTCTGTGATGGTCATTCCAAATGGGGAGTCATGTTAGTCTACAGCAGCAGAACAAAACAGGAGTCCAGTGGAACCTTTAAAATGAACAAAATTTATTCCAGCCTAAGTTTTTTGTGAATCAGCGCTGAGCTGTTTCATCTTAACATATGCAGCATCCTCTGCATACTCTACTGAATCACAGGACATTTCCAAGACGATCTCTCTCTCTCTTGGCCTGTCAGTTAAGTCCTTTCAGAAAAGCCCTTCTCTGTATGATACCACCCCCCCATCTGGGTGGCTACTACAAAGAGGACCTTCTCTCTGTGGGTATCTCCTATAGCATTTCAGTTTGTCATTTGCTCAGTTTGAGGAGCCAACTGAACATATTCCTGTTTTCTTAGACCAGAGAACCTGCAATCACCTTTGGAATTCTGTCACAGGATGGTGGGTGCAACCACAAAATTGCTGCCACAGGAGGCAGAGCCAACCACAGAACACCAGGGAGTGGGGTAATGAATAATTCTAACAATAACTCTTCAACATTTCAGGCAGAACGTCTAAATCGGGATGCCTTTTAAAACGAATATACTGTTTAAAAATATTTTCTTGCATATACATACAGCTTACCATAGCTGTTTTATTGCAAAAGAACTTCAAAAAAAGACTAGAAAGGGAAACTGCTGAGTTGCAAGTTATTAACAACACTCAGAACAATGGAACCCCCAGGACTTAACAGAGATATTGGTTTCTTGTCTCACTACATATGCTAACCTCATCCAGCCCTTACATCTGTATTCTCCAACTTCCAAAAGGGATATTTTATTTTATCTCTTAATTGGAATAATAGATTAGAATAGTAGATTCTAATGTAACCCAAAGGAACAGTAGAAATTGGAATGTATTTCTCTGGTCTGGGGACAGGGGAGATAAATCTGCACAGCCAGTCGCTCCACTTCAAAGAAGAAGATGCTGTAAAGTTGCCTTCATGCTTGAGAGGAGACGGATGGCAGGGTCTCAATTAATTACTCTCAGCATTCTACCATTAAGGACACAACAATATCCAATTTTGACATATTTATTTCCTTCACTGTTTTTGCAGCAGAATCGAATCCAAAGGAATGGTTACCATATAAACTAAGCTTATTACTCCTGTTTGATCTTTGTATCTGTTAAACATCTTCATTATGCTGTATGATAAGTTACTGTTCACCCTCTACCTATATGTATGGACTGGTAATTTCACATTTTGTTTCTGTCTCTATCTTGACTCTAATTGGCCCTTCTTAGCAACTAAACACCCTCCTCTCTTTTAGGATTGCCAGACCCCTGCCAGGGGTGCTTCCCCACTGCCAGCCAGCTCTCTGATGGGGGGGACCCCACCCCCAAATGCAATTTTTGGGCCACTTCTGGTAAAACTGGAAGTGCCTGTTCCAATGGGCTGACACCACCTAGAAGTGACGTAGGCATATCAGGGACATCTGGGGGGGGGGCACTCTGGTATTCGGGCAAACTCTATGGTAAATTTGCCCAAAAGACCAGAGGTGGGACAGGAGTCCCCTGTTGGCCAGGTAAGTCCACCTGGCCAGCCTACTCTATTTCTATGTTGAGGAAATTCTGTTTCACTGTATCTGAAGAAGTGTGCTTGAACTGTTGAACACGAAAGCTTATACCTTGAATAAAATTTTGTTGGTCTTACCAAGGTGCCACTGGACTCAAACTTTGTTCAGCTTAACCTTTAGTCACTCAGTGAAGATTCTTGTGCTGTGGTGACAGCTGCTCCCAAAACAAAGCTTTTAAAAATCTGCCCAGCCAATCAGAAACTGGCCCTGCCCACTTTCTAAAAAACACTTTGTGGACACCGGGAAAGATGTCTGCAGGCACCACGGCATCTGTCAGCACCACGTTGGGGACCTTAGACTTTTAGTTGACTACTCTGCTTTCAGTGTTGGGTTCTGTTTTTGGGCTGTCATTTTAGTCACAATTATGCTGACAATGATATTAAAGTGGATTTTTGCTGCTGTTTTTACTGGATCATATGGTTTTTAACTGGATTCATGATACAGATAACGAAAGAGAAGCCATCTCGTGAGTGTCCCAAGGTTGAACATGCAGATTAGAAATTATTCTAACAAATAAATAAGGATCCACAGAAAGAGGAAATCAGTGCAAATAAGAAGTCAGTGGAGAACAATTACTGCATGCTCACCATGTCAGAAGAATGGAAATTACCACAAATCAAAGAGGAAGAAAAACTTTTCCAGCTCTCTTGCATTATGCAGGTATAATAGAGATGTTAAGTAAAAGAGCAGAAAGCTGATGCGAAATGCCAGATCTGTTGAGTTTCTTCTAGTTTCATGACTCCCCAATTCCTAAGCTTTCATCACACTTCAGTGGGCCAGAGCAAGGATTTCCACATTGGTGGTCAGTCAGTGGCTGCTCAAAATTCCCACAGAATAAATGCAGCTGGGATCTGGCGTAACAACGTTGCACAATACAAGCAGCTGGGATCTGGCATAGGCATTAAATATTAGTAAGTCCTAGCGCTGTGGAGGACAGGTTGCCTTCACCCACTGAAATCAGCCCCCTTTCTTGTCTCTTACAGCAACGCAAAACTCCCCAAGCAGGTCCCCAGGAACATTTTAAAAAATGCATTCCTTCTGACGCTTCAGCTCTTGGAAAAACTGCAGAAGTGTTTTGTCTGCACATAATCTGGAGAGCAAGGGCACATTCCAGTGCAAAAATGTGACACTGCGGTGGCTTGAGAGAGAGCAGACCGGGGAGAACATAATTGAAGGCAGAAATCAAATATGGGTAAGTAATGGCAGTGAGGGGGAAAGACACAATTTCTGCTCAGGCCAGGAATTTGCCACTGGAATGCACAGTATCCAGTGGCTTTTGATTTACCTCCACAGTGACCGACAGCAAACAGAACCCTGAATCAAAGGAGTCTTAAGCCTTGGTGGATTGAATGGTACACTGATTATGCCTTGGCCAGCTATAGCAAAAGCAAACTCTCCTCTTCATCCATGAAACGTTATAGTTCTGATAAAGACAGTTCCCTGTCACGCATAGTGCAATCCTTAAAACATTTTCCTGGGCGTAAACCCCACTGAATACACTTCAGAAGGATTCTGAGTAGACCTGCTCGCTTCGTTTACTGCGATCCGAGACCAGCAGTCAAGAAAATCAACCATACGTAATACACATTGGATACACAAAATAGGTATTCTGTACAGTTTGGTATAGTGGTTAAGTGCGCGGACAGAGAGCCAGTTTGGTGTCGTGGTTAAGTGCACGGACTCTAATCTGGGAGAACCGAGTTTGATTCCCCCACTCCTCCACTTGCACCTGGCTGGATGACCTTGGGCAAGCCGTAGTTCTGATAAGAGCTGTTCTTGAAAAAGAGCAGTTTCTGTCAAGAGCTCTCTCAGCCCCACCTACCTCACAGGGTGTCTGTTGCGGGGAGGGGAAGGGAAAGGCGTTTGTAAGCCGCTCTGAGGCACCTTTGGGTAGTGAAGGGTGGGGTATCAATCCAATCTCTTCCTCTTCTCTTCTACAGAAAATATACAAGTAATAGTAATAATAGAATTATTAAAATATTAGACCATCTTCTTCTGCCTTGTTGAACATGCCAGAGCACAGAATCTTGCTGCCTTAAGGGTAGTTTCATTAAAACAATTGGCAAGAAGGAGTATAAAAAATCATTTGATCTGTCTGGTTATTTGGACAGAGTTGGGGCGATGTACATGTTCAGAAAATCAGCAGTAAAAGAAGACATGTCTGATTGTTTCTACCATTCCAGACTGACATGGGCAGAGACTTTGTACAGAGATGTCCCCTGTAACAGATATTGGGTCACCTTCCTGGTTCTGGTGTTGTTTGTTTATAGGTTTTTACTGAATTATTTTATAATAACTATATTTTAAATTGTTCAACTGTTTTGGTTTTTAATGTTTGCTCCCTTGGAAACCCTGATCAGGTGGAAATGTGACATAAAAATGTAAAAACAACAATAACAACAACAGTTCTTGTTGTTGTTATAAAACACATTAATCACATTAATCTGCAACCTCCTATCTTCAACTGTGACTAGCATATACTAAGAAGAGTATGTTACCAAGACGTAAAGGAAGCTGTGAAGTTCTGTGTACAAAATGATGAGATGTAAAATTCTGGAAATTTTTGAAATACTGTGAGATAAGACCCCCACCCCCCGGATTTTCCCTTAAAAAAAAAAAAAGGAAGACATTGAAAGGCATGTAACTTTGGCTGCAATCCTAAACAGTCTCACTAAACCGTTAACTGCCATGGAACTCGAAGCTATTTATTCTTGAGTAAACATGCAGAGTATTGGCTGGTTACTTACACACAGGCATGTTTATGAAATTCAAAAATATAAATAGAAGATATTTATACTTCTCAATTTCATAAACATGCCAATTTTAGTCAAAGAATTATAGATGTACTCAGTATTAGGGATAGAACAGCAACAAGACACAGGTTTCCCCCCTCCCTGTTTTCCAAACTGGCATGGAATTCAACAAGCATTTACATGTTAGGCCGTTTCTTGATTTTGGTGGTTCTGTTCCCAAACCTACACCAGTTTCGTTCACAAGTTTGAAAAAACTGGAGGAATATGAAGGAGACTGAAGGATTTGAGAGCTGTGGATGTCTATAAGATTGTAATTGACTAAGGCTGTATTGTGCCACGTATTTATTACAAAGCAGGTTGTGCAAATAAAGGATAGCTTTAACAACAACCTTATCTAAAAAACACTTCATTCTGAAATAAATCATGTTGATCATGCGTTGTAGTATGCTGCCAGCAGCCCAGGTGACGGGCTGTTTCCTTAAGATACCTCCCGGCCAACACCTTTGTGACTGTCTTTTGGTAATGGTTGATTCAGAAGAAGAAGAAGAGACTGTATTTATACCCCTCCCTTCACTACCAGAAGGAGTCTCAGAGCAGCTTACAATCTCCTTTCCCTTCCCCCACCCTGTGAGGTAGGTGGGGCTGAGAGAGCTCTTGAGAGAACTGCTCTTGGGAGAACAGCTCTGAGAGAACCTCTGACTGCATGTAGAGAAATGGGGAATCAAACCCAGTTCTTCCAGATTAGAGTCTGCGCTCCTAACCACTACACCAAACTGGCTCTCATTGTCCCGTACCTTTTTCTACTGTCCAAACTATGTAACAGCCAGAGAAATTTCTTAGACAATGGCTACTGAAGTACTCGACCATTTCTGATACTTCCAAGATTAAGATTACTTCTGAGTAGCCTCTGCAAAAACTGTATTGTAGATGTGGCAAACTTTCATTTTACTGTAATTTTTTCATTCTTAAAATTGGTTCTATAGTGGGGCTGTTAAACTCGAATAAACTGTACTGTACTAGCCTTTCTGAAAGAAGACATTTCCGAGGGCCCTCCCCAAATCTTCAGATCTCTAGCAAAATATGCAGAACTCTATTGAATCAGGAGTCTCTGTCCACAGTGCTGGTGGTATAGGAGCAGCCTGGGCAGGGACATTTGCCTACCCCTTCTCTTACCCCGTCATCATTGGAAAAAAGGTTATCTCCTTTCCTTGGTGCATTCCACCCATTCCTTCCAGATTCCTTTGGGAAAGCAGAAGTTAAGGGACAAGCCGAGATGGGGTCCAAAGGCACAAAAATTGTCCTTCCACTATCTATGGTCTCATTGTATGGGAGAGGCCCAAAGATGAAAGACACTCCAGAGTCTTTCAAGCTATTCCTAGAGGGTGTAAAGGGCAGAAAGAAACATTTTGTTCGCCCCCTGAAATGTGTGGAGTGGGCACTACTAAACCAGACTGGGGAAAAACAATCCTGGGTAGCTGGCCATCGGGTCACCCTTGAAAATGCAAAGTTCATTTCAGATATTTATTTTTTGCTCTACAAGTGAATGAACTGCACATATTTATACTAAAGCTTTAACAGAAGCAGACAGTGACAGGTTTCCCTGCTGTAAGCCCAGATTGCATAAAATATAATTAGGAAATTCTTGAGGGTAGACGTGGCCTGACCCCCCAGACAAACATTAAGCAATCTGGGACTTCCCATGTGAAATTCTCTTGATGGTCCAAACCAGGCTAAGTAATCAAACAAAGATTTCCTACAGAATTATCCTGCCGGCGGCAGAAAGTCCTCACAGTGGCTTCTCTGCTCAGATTCACTTGCAGCCAGAGACAAGAGATTCCTTTGTGGACTGTACTGCTTCAGGTACATGTGATTACTCTGTTAAAAATGCCTCTTTATAAACCAACATGCCAGAGATAACGCTAGGATGAACTCTTCTGGGTTTTTTATAGCCAACTCCCCCCACACACACCATTCAAACATGGAAACTTCCTGCCTCTCCTATAGCCCTAAACTGTATCATCCAGGAAAAAGGTTTTGCCATTTGATTCTGTCAGTTCTATGGTTTGGACCTGACTCCTCATTGGAGTGGTTCTGCAGAGCCTCCCAGGGATCAGAGAGAGAGAGAGAGAGAGAGACAGAGAGACAGAGAGACAGAGACAGAGAGCGATCTAGACTGGCCAAGGTCTTCTTCCAGTCGATGGTCAGCAGAATGGGCCCTTGTATGTGTGGCACCAGCTGGCATCAGTCAGAGCGGCCCCCGCCGGCAGCTGTTGTCTTCATTAGAACTGTAGTAATGACCAAGTCTCTACCGTTTTCCAAAGAAGCTCAAACGGGGCTTCAGGCCCTATTACATTTCACTGACTGACAGCTGAGAAACCGAAAGCCAGGAGACACCCCCTCAGCTGTGCTAAGCCCGGGCTATGTTAAGAGCCTTCTGAAGGGCAGTTCCTGTTACTGAGAAGTAATGCAAATCCAGCGTGGCTCTCCAGTGGCAGTTTGTGCGAGTTCAAAGCGTCCCAACAATGCGCTTAGCAACAATGGGAACAGCGATGATTCCTGGAAGCGATATATAACACTGGATCAAATTTTCACCAGATGGTGGAGTGCTCGGGGGTCAGGTTTCTTGTTTCACATAATCTTTTGACCCGCTTAACCACACAGTTAACCGATTCCTCCCACAAAAATGTATCGCAGAACAGGAAAGCTCTGATAATTGCTTTGTCGAGAATGTGGATGCTGGCTAATTTGCGGCGACACCCACATTTGGAAAGGACATGCATCAGCTTTCCCCCAATTTTTTTTTTTTAAGTTCTGTGCGATATACTTATTTTTGGAAACATTCTTGTTGCTAATGTCCCTGGTGAAAAATGGGGAAGGGGAGCCATTCCAATATGCTACTACCTTTGATCCATGCAGGACTCCCCCCACCCACCCCCATTCCATGGTTCTTCTTGGAAGCCAAATGGGAAAGAAAATTTTAGACTTGGTTACCTGCATGCTCAGTTCTCACTTGCCAAGGCCTGGGACAAGATGCCATCATTCACCGTCTCTTCCCCAACCAGGAAGTGGGATACGTTTTTTAACCACAGTGGTGGTGTTGCAATAAGGAAAGAAAGTCATACTTACCAGGCAGTAAGTCCCACAATAGTGCTAAGGTTGCCAGGTCTGGGTTGGAAACTACTGTGTTTCCCCAAAAATAAGACACTGTCTTGTATTTATTTTTTCTCAAGAAGATACACTAGGGCTTATACCACAAATGCATAGAAATCCTGCTAGGGCTTATTTTTGGGGTAGATCTTATTCTCGGGGAAACAGGGTACCTGGAGACTTTGGGGGTGGATCCGGGAGAGGGCGGGGTTTGGGGAGGGGCCTCAGCATGGCACAGTGCCATAGAGTCCACCCTTCAAAGCAGCCATTTTGTCCAGGGGAGCTGATCACTGTCAGCTGGAGATCAGTTGTAAAAGCGGGAGACCTCCAAGCCCCACCTGGAGGCTGGCAGCACTAAATAGTACCAAAGTAGTATAGTACTATAGTAGTAGAATACCATGATAATATAGTAAGACTTAATTCAGAGTAAAGATGCATAGGGTCAGAATGAAAAACTTCAATATGCACGCAAGTACAAGTTTCGAGGAGTCGCATAACAGTTGGAGAAAGATTTCCTAAAAATATTTTGCATTGCACCATAGGGTTTTATATCAAGACATTCAAATAGGGTCCAGATCTCTTAAAATAAATGGGGTGTGTGCAGTTTGTACAAGAAATGGGAGTCGTGGAATTGGTACAGCTTTAGGAAGGTCAGTAGTTCAGCAGTTCGAGACCCGGGTGCCGCAAGACGGAGTGAGCTCCCGTCTCTAGTTCCAGCTCCTGCCAACCTAGCAGTTCGAAAGCAAGAAATTGCAAGTAGATAAATAGGTACCACGTTGGTGGGAAGGTAACAGCATTCTGTGTGCCTCGGTGTTTAGTCATGCCGGCCACATGACCACGGAAACATCTTCAGACAGCGCTGGCTCTTCGGCTTGGAAATGGAGACGAGCATCCCCCCCTAGAGTTGGATTCGACTGGCTTTTGAGCAAGGGAAACCTTTACCTTTAATGAACAAATAATGTATCTGTTATACCAATTACCTTGTTTCTTAGCTTGGGTTTGGGGTAAATCAAGAGTAGTGTTTTTGACCTCTAAATGGTTAGCAAATTATTTGAAAGATTACTAAGGTCCTGAGATCATCTAACAGGGCCTTGCTGTGGGAAACAGCTGCTTTAAAAAGCAGGTTAAAAAGGTAAAGGTTCCCTTGCTCGAAAGCCAGTCAAATCCAACTCTAGGGTTGCGGTGCTCATCTCCGTTTCAAAGCCGAAGAGCCAGCGCTGTCCGAAGACATTTCCGTGGTCATGTGGCCGGCATGACTAAACACCAAGGCGCACGGAACGCTGTTACCTTCCCACCAAAGTGGTACCTATTTAAGATGCTACTGGTGTGACTCTAGCTGTTTTTTGTTGCCACAGACAGACTAACACAGCTACCCATCTTGATCTTGGGCTAGTCACACACTCTCAGCCTAACCTACCTCACAGGGGAACCTTTACCTTTACCTTTAAGTAGCTGAAACCATGGTCAAACTGAGACTTCAAGATTCTGATATATTTGCAGGAACAACTGATACTGTCGGAGACACCTCTGTTCTTAACAAAGAATGAGTTACTTTCACCCCAACCACGATAGCCCAGGCTAGCCCGATCACATCAGATCTTGGAAGCTCAGCAGGATCGACCCTAGTTAAGAGGAGATTGGATTTATACCCCGCCCTTCACTACCTGAAGGAGTCTCAGAGTGGCTTACAAACTCCTTTCCCTTCCCCTCCCCACAACAGACACCCTGTGAGGTGGGTGGGGCTGAGAGAGCTCTGACAGAAACTTCTCTTTTTCAAGAACAGCTGTGCCAGAACTATGGCTTGCCCAAGGTCATCCAGCCAGGTGCAAGTGGAGGAGTGGGGAATCAAGGTGCAAGTGGAGGAGTGGGGACTGGAGGAGTGGGGACTGAAACCCGGTTCTCCCAGATTAAGAGTCCGCGCACTTAACCACTACACCAAACTGGAAGACCACCAAAGAATATTAGCGTTGCTACGCAGAGGCAAACAATGGCAAACCAGCTCTGAATGTCTTTTGCCTTGAAAACTCTACAGGATTGTCAGCTGCGACTTGATGGCAAAAAAAAGGTAACTTACAAAAGTCACAGGGATGATTGGTACAGTCAGTCATTAACAAAAGCACTTATTCTTGTGATCCAAGCTCCTCCTGTGTCCTTTGGATGAAGAACAACAGAAGGTTCCTCTTGAAAGCAGTGCTGGCTGAAAGTGCTGTAAAACTGCCACAGAGGTGTCATAAAACACACTGTTGAAAAAGGGGAGTAAGATCCAACAGATTCAGCTGAAGGGGGTTAAACACAGCAGCATTTTGAAACAGCAAGCAGATGCACTCTGCAAAAGCACTTGCTGACACCAGTGACAGGGGCCAGAAGTTTGAGATGACTCCTGCAGATGTGGTTTGAACAGACTATGATTGGTAGCAACTCTTACCTCCAAAACGGAAATTCAACTGCAAAAAAATTGTTTATAAAGTTCTCAGATGAGAGAATAAAGACCCCGCAGGTCATGTGGAAAGTTCATCCATACTCTGTGCAAATGTATTCGGCTTCAAAACAAGGGGACAGTAAGGAAGGTGCAGTTATTCGGCTTCAAAACAAGGGGACAGTAAGTAAGGAAGGTGCAGCTCACAACTGGAATGGCATTCAGCCATGTTCCCCGACAGAAGCTTTTACAAGTGGCTTTTGCACCTAGGATGACCAGACGCAAAGAGAAAATAGTCCTGTGTGCTTTTAAAAGGGGGATTTTGTCAAGAGGAGTATTTGCGTGTGACAAAATCCATACCTGCTAAGCCTCCCGTTACAATTGTTAAAGGCAGGCATGTCCAGCTTCGAACAGGTAGTGATCTATTTTTTTCCGGCCAAAAGTGCCGGTGATCTACCACCATGAAAATAAAGTTTCAAATTAGATTTTAACCCACTAAAGTTGGGTTCCACCGCCGCCGCCCCCATTTATAATGCACCTTCTGTCAGGAGACCAAGTGGGGCTGGTGATCTACCTCTGACCCCTCCACAATCTACTGGTAGATCGTGATCTACCTGTTGGACATACCTGGTTAAAGGCATAGGTGTCCTGTCCTCCGCAGCATCTCTGCGTCCTTATACCTAATAAACCGGAAGTTATGTACTGGAGAGCCAGTTTGGTGTACTGGTTAAGAGCAGTGGACTCTAATCTGGAGAACCAGGTTTGATTCCCCAGTCCTCCACATGCAGCCAGCTGGGTGACCTTGGGTCAGTCACAATTCTCTCAGAGCTCTCTCAGCCCCACCTACCTCACAGGGTGTCTGTTGTGGGGAGGGGAAGGGAAAGGAGATTGTAAGCCACTCTGAGACTCCAAGTGAAGGGTGCGGTATAAATCCAATCTCCTCCTCTTCCTCCTTCTCTTCTTCTTCTGCCTTGTGTTCCTACTTCAGTGCAAAATGGGGGGAGGCGTTTATCCATGTGGGGAAAGCAACAGAATTAAGAACTGGCAGGTCTGCCTTTGGCAAGCCCACTGTGTCACAATCCAGAGGTACCAGAAGCAGGAGCAAGAACTCTTCAAGCCCACTGTGTCACAATCCAGAGGTAGCAGAAGCAGGAGAAAGAACTCTTCAGCGCTTGCCTGCCACAGTCCAATTCATTCACATAATTTCTATAACCAAAAGGGGTGCAACATAAACGTGACAGTTAAGACACACAAGGTCAACTGCATGTTTATGTGTTTTAGGTGTGTTCAGCAGCTGGCGTGTGGTGAAAAGGCTCTGAATGGCCTGTCAGCATATTCACATACCAGAGCCATCTGACTAAGGCGGTAGTTGCACCAGGAGGCGGATTTCCCCATTTTTCTGCACGCCTAAGCACCTTTTGAGCATGGCACATGGAACAGCCATAAGGGTGAGCTTAGCAAGAACAGGTAGTTGACTGACAGCTTGCCTGGGAGGAGGAGGGTTATGGTGACAGATGGGGCTAGTGTGATTTAGACACATGCAAGAATGCTGAATAACTTCCCCAGGCATGGAGGCTTAGAGTGCCCTCCCTGTTAGCTAACAGGCGCCAGGTTAAGGCTAGCTTGTTCTCCCAGATATATGAGGGTTTGTTTTGTTTTTATTGCTCTCCGTGCTTTATGGTATTTTAAAAAGTGTTTTAGTTCAGATACGCTTGATGTCATTGCTGTTTGTTTGTGAGATTTTAATACATTTCGATTGTGGTTTCCATAATTTTTATCTATTGCAAATTGTCTCGGGAGCAAAATGTTAAGAGCCCAAGCAAGGCAGACGGAATGCAAACGAGAAGCAAAACCCTTTTGGAACCACCGCCAAGCTGTCCTCCGAAAGGGCTGGATCCAGGGTAAATTTTTCAAGGGCGGAATGGAACTCTCCTGCCTCCCCACTCCTGATGCACCCCACCAATCTCCAAAAAATGCTGCTCTTGGGGGGATAACGGACTCCAAGAAAATGACATGATAGGGATTTGATGTAGGAATCTGTGGAAACTGACAATGTAGCATGGATCCGACCTGAATTGACTATGGTAGTGGGCAACATTTGCGAGAGAGCTGTCCGGACATTGATGGTGCCAGTCCTGTATCCCCATACTTAACTCCCTGCTTCGGGGTAGTTTGGACTTTTAGAATGTACAAAGTGCTCTGCTGGATCAGACCACTGTCCATCTGGTCCACCCTCCTGTTTCATGAAGTGGCCAACCAATTACGCTGGAGGGCCAACCACAGGGAATAGAGGCCGAGGCCTTCCCCTGATGTTGCTTCCTGGCTCTGGGAATCAGAGGTTTACTTCCTCTGAAAGTGGAGGTTCTCTTTCATCACCATGGCTAATAGCCACCGATAGATCTCTGCTCCACAAATCTGTTTAATTCCCCTTTAAAGCTGTCTACATCTGTGGCCACCACTACATCATCTGGCAGTGAATTCCACATTTTAACCACTTGCTGTGTAAAGAAGTATCTCAGGGTGTCTGTTGTGGGAAGGGAAAGGGATTGTAAGCCGCTCTGAGACTCCTTCGGGTAGTGAAGGACGGAGGATAAATCCAATCTCCTCTTCTTCTTCCTTTTGTCTGTCTAGAATCGACTGCCCATCAGCTTCACTGGATGCCCCTGAGTTCTAGGATTTTGGGAAAGGGGCAAAAAGTTATTTTTCAATACTTTCCACCCCAGGGATAATTTTACAACTCTCTATCATGTCCCCCCCCCTTAGTTGTCTTTTTTCTAAACTGAAACGGTCTCAGACTCTTCAGCCTTTCCTTATAGGGAAGGTGCTCTAACCCCCTGGTCACCTGGCTTGCCCTCTTCTGTAGTTTTTCCAGCTACGTGACATCCTTTTAGAGATATGGTGACCAGAACGGCACAGAGTATTCCAAATAAGGCCGCACCACCAATCTACACAGGGGCATTATAATACTGGCTGTTTTATTTTCAATCCCCTTTCCTAATAATCCCCAACGCAGAGTTTGCTTCCCCCCACACCACTACAGCAAATTCCACATTTTAGCCTGCCAAGCACAAGGAACAGGTAAAAGTAAAGGTTTCTCTTGCTCAAAAGCCAGTCGAATCTGACTATAGGGGGTGGTGCTCATCTCTGTTTCCAAGCCAAGGAGCCAGCATTGTCCGAAGACTTCTCCGTGGTCATGTGGCTGGCATGACTAAATGCCAAGGCGCACAGAACACTGTTACCTTCCGGTCGAAGTGGTACCTATTTATCGACTTGCAATTTCTTGCTTTCGAACTGCCACGTTGGCAGGAGCTGGGGCCACGCCGTCACGTGGCACTAGGGCCTTGAACTGCTGAGCTACCAACCTTCTGGCCTGCAATTCAGCATCTTAACCTGTGAGCCAAGGAACAGGTATTAAATGCAGGTGTGACTCTACCCCACAGAAAGACTCACACAACCTCTCCTATACCTGCTCAGGGGTGCAGCAAGTTCATACTTGTGCTACAGATGAGCCAGTGTCTTCATAGGTACACTAAGCAGCAGAAACAGGATTTTAAAAAAAGAAATAGAAGAAAGGGGTGTGGAGTTCCTTTCATTATCCCTTGCATATCTGTTTTACAATAGGAGGCGGCTCCCATGTTCAGAAATAAATGCAAGGACGTGCTAAATTAAACACAGGAACTCCCCTAAGTGAGCTGCTGTCATAGTTCAGAGTCATTAAGAGACACAAAATCCAGAGTGGATCGAGACTGTGCAGCTGCACAAATTGGGGACTCTCCATAAAGGATTTTAAAATAAAAGAATTCTGTGTTATAGTTTCTTCCACCACCACCCCAGAGATACTAGGTACAATCTACCATAGCTGCTATGTGACATCATTTACACAGTGCTTCTAATTGGAGCTCATCTGCTATGCTAACAGCAACTATAGGCAAATACTTTAGGCTAATATTCCTTTCCAAATCTTGCATATATTTTTTTTAATCCAAATTATGCAAGGTATTGCAATTCAAAACTAAAAACCCTTCCCTTTCTTTCCGGTATCTTTTATGAATGAGAACCAGAAAATGAAAACCAAGAACAAACCTGAAAGGTGGGACTTTACAGAAGTATAAAAAGGGAAACCAGAAAGCACACGTTACTGAGATACTCCCATGCATTTATTACTTCCTCATTCCACTGTACTTCATTTATCTCAGTTTATTAAACTATTCCTGAGCGTATAGGCACCTCTGATTTTCCATTTGACAAGAAGCCTTCAAGGTATTGAAGATCTGTCCAGAACTCAAGTTCCTTCAATCTAAAACAACCCTCTCCATTATATATAGTGATACTAATTAGTCTGTACAGCTAGAAAAAGGCCCAATGCTTCAATAACTTGTTCTGTTATTGGCAGATCTTGTAATGTTTGCATTGGGTTCAGTCAGCTTCATGGCAACCAACCTAGCCCGCACTCTTCAGCTTCAACAGGTCAATGGTGTAAAGAGCTACAGCTCACAACAGATCTGGCGTTGGGAGGTTGAGAGAACAGAATTCCTGAACAGAGAATGTTGCCAGGTGTAAGAAAGATGGCACCTACTCACGTGACTACTGGCCAGGTGTTCCGTCGTCCACTGTGTGGGGTCCCTCTAGTTGGGCTTGTCAAGGGTTCAAACCCCTCCACAGACATGAATTCACTAAGAGGCCCCAATACTCACTCTAGTTCACTGCGTGTCATTGGGGAGATATCCACGAGAAAGAACACAAGATGTAAAACAGCCCCTTTTGCCATGCCAACTAGCAGTGGCAATCCAATGCTACGTAGCCTGGATTATGAAGTTGTGGTGTGCAATCTTCCTTATGCATAACTGGCAACTACAATGAACCATCACAGAAAGTAATTTGGGCTTTCTTTCTTTTTTTTGACACGCATTTAAGACATTGCAAGGCAACAGAAGAGAAATGCACAGAAGACTCAACCACTGCTCCCTGTTACAGGAGGATATTGTCACCTAAAATAATGAAACCGATGCATAACCCAACTACTGCAAACTCAGAGAACCAAAACGTACACCCGCCGCCCAACATTTGAGTCTTACAGTAAAGGGCATGATCTCCTTAAAGCGATATAGAGGGCAAACACAAGCCAAGCTTATACTGTTTAGCACATATCGTGCATCGCCAATACACAAATTAAATCGAATTCTTATTTAGACAGCAGGCTTCTGGGCTGCAGCCCTGCAAAGCTTATAGACAAGGGAACACCAGTATGTACAGCCACCACAGTATGACTTCACGGATTGAGTCACCTTGATTTAAACAGAGGCATCTCTGCTTATCTGGTGCATTAAACTGGGGTGGGGGGTAGCTGTGCCCCCTCTTCTCTCTGCCCCATGTACAGAGCAGCCAGGTCACACCTCAAACTGTACCTCTACTGCCATTTAGTTCCCTGGCAGCTGTGGAATGGGCATTCTAGCTTCCCCCTAGAGTCCCTTCTTCCACCCTCCCCTTCTGTGGGGCCAATGTTCTCTCTTGCTTTGGCAAGAGGAAAGAAGGCAGAGCAGGAAGAACGGCATCATCTGTCCCAAGAGCAACCTCCAGGCCGTGACCAACCCCCAATCACTTCCATTTAATTTCCACAGGATTGGCGCCCAGTGCGAACAAGGCTCTTGGGAAACCTATAACAGATGCGCTGGATTTGGAAGCCAAAAGTGAGGTGCTCAGGCACAGTGCTGATCGTCTCTCTAGGTCAGGGGTCCCCCACCTTTTTGAGCTTGGGGGCACCTTTGGACGTCCGACACAGCATGGTGGGTGCACCACAAAATGGCCGCCGCAGGCAGCAGAGTCAGCCACAAAATGGCTGCCACCGCTTACTTTTAACCACACAGCGAAGATCCTTGTGCTGCAGTGACAACGGCTGCCAAAGTAACATTTTAAAAACCAGCAAAGCCAGTCAAGTCTCCAATGGCCAACCAGAAGCCTTGCTGGGCAAAAGCCCCACCTGGTCCCTCCCCTTTCTAAAAAACACTTGGCATGCACCAGGAAAGGTGTCAGTGGGCAACACAGTGGAAACCTCTTCTCTAGATGTCCTGGGGTCACAAGGCCTGTGAAGTAATCACCGAAAGGACTGAGAAGCTGCAGTGGGGAGAAGGTTAGAGCATCCCCTCCCTTCCTTGGCCTCCTAAGAGAATGGTTTCGCCCCCTTACACCTTCCTACTGTGCCCTCCCAACCCACAAAACTGTTGCTGCACATGGTCCCCAGAGCCCCAGGAATAAATGTCACTAAAATCAAAAACAGATCAAGATGGGGAGCCGTGCCAAGCCATCTGTAGCAGTAGAAACGAGCAAGAGTCCAGGAGCACCTTGAAGACTGACAACATTAGTGGCAGGGGTTGAGCTTTCTCGAGTCACCGCTCACGTCTTCAGATACAGCTAGCAGTGGTGGCGGCTACAAGCATGGACGGCTTCAAAAGGGAATTAGATAAGTATATGGAGCAGAGGTCCATCAGTGGCTATTAGCCACAAGGTATAGATAGGGACTCTGGGGCAAGTGATGCTCTGTATTCTTGGTGCTTGGGGGGGGGTCAACAGTGGGAGGGCTTCTAGTGTCCTGGTCCCACTGGTGGCCCTCCTGATGGCACCTGGTATTTCTGGCCACTGTGTGACACAGAGTGTTGGACTGGATGGGCCTTTGGCCTGATCCAACATTTATTTATTTATTTAACTTTAGACTTACTATACTGCCCTAACCCCAGAGGGTCTCTGGGCGGTTTACATGTGTTGCATGTGTTGCGTTCTATGAACTGTAATCCCTAACTTAGGCCACATCTAGTATTGGGGGTGGGGACTGCCTACCGGCACCCTTGGTAGTGGGCCCTTGATGGTCTCTGGCTGCTGGCTCGGCTTGGCGTCTTCTCTACTGGCAGCTGGATCGGCTCAGTGTCCTCTAGGTCTCTGACTGCTGGCTCGGCTCGGCGTCTTCTAGGCAGGCCTCCAATGTCTCCAAGGCGACCACCGGCGGGACCGCGCAGGCGCACGGCTCATGAACGCTTCCAGCCACGGCTCCGTTCATCAGGCACCACCGTGCCTGCGTCACACGCCGTCTTGCGCCTCCAGCCTCCGCCGTCACTCGATGTTTCCACTCTGGCCACCAGGGATCGCTTCACCTCTGTCTCCGGCAGTATCTGGGGACGTGAGCAGTGACTCAGGAAAGCCCATACCCTGCCACAGATTTTCTTTATCGTTAGGGTGCTATTAGAGTCCTGCCCTTGTCTAGAATCGGAAATGGCTGCCGGGGTGGGTGGGTGGCTGGAAGGCAAAGACATGAGGATGGGCAGCCGTGAATCCCTTCTGCCGACAGCTCATGGGATCCTACCCAGTTGCTTGTACCCTGCTACACTGAACTACGGAATCGCAGACTGAGGACAGGGATGGTTACACCCACTTCTCAGGAAGACCGTCTTAAGCAACACAGCAAATACATTCTGAGGCTTCTTTCAGTTCCACCAAAAGAAAAAAAAAAGTCATGTCGATCCAAGTGAAGGTGCTCAATTTAAAATAAAAATATTCAGTTGTATTTATTCACATATTAAAACTGTACAAACTAAACAAAATGACACTGAACCTTTCTGGAGACTATTTTTACAATACACAGTACACAATACCAAATCGTTAAACAAGGCAGAAGCCAGTAGGTACAGCCCGGAAAGCAACCGTGAGACAGCTTTTCGTTTCTTTTTTAAAAAAGGAAGAAAAAAAAAAGATTGGAACTTAACAAAAATAGATGTTACCAGCTACCAGTTATTATACAATGATAAATACTTCAAAAATATATTAAGTTATATGGAGTTTCTGGGTTTGACAGGAAATCCACAGGAAGCCCAGCCTCCAATGGACTTCCAAAATAGACCAATTTCAAAAAAAGGTTTTTCAATAGTTAAACTCGCTTCAGTTAAAAGAACTGGTTCTTCAGCCTTCTGCTGTTTTGGTATCAACATTCATCGCCTACATGTAGTGTAAGTTGCATTAAGGTCAGAACAAAAAAAGACCACGTAAGCTATTAATGCTCCGTGCAATATGGATCTTGCAGTTATACATCGAGGAGTCAAATCGGTACTGTGTGCATTGCACCAAAGGTGGTAATTAAGCTCTTCATTCTTGCTAATACTGGCTCACATTTCACAAGGCAACTTCTTCCCCCTACACACACACACACACAAACGAAAACCCAAACACACGTCTTCACTTGGGTTCCATTGCAAGCCCATCTAAACATATTTAGCATAACATCCAGTACTCAGCGGTTCTCTAGAATGGGACTAACAATGACAACTAGAGCTCTCACGTCAAGGCCAACAAAACATCCAAACTTTTAGGGTTTAACCGGTCTTTGCTTCCATTCGTGTATTGCCACTGCCAAGGTGGGGTGTACTTCACACTTTCAACGTTCCGCTCCAGACACCGATTAAAAAATATAAGCTTCTGTCTTTCACCATCATAGAAATATAGAATGGACTCTTCACTGGTACTTGTGTTGGCAGTTTCGAAGAGTTTTTCTCCCCTTCCCCATAGTCAAGTCCACCGATGTACTTTTACCGCACAGCCAAGAGGAAAGCCAATCCCGCCAGGCCAAATCCTGCTGCCGCCATGATCGCGTTGCTTATGGTACTGTTCTGGTCAGTTGCATCAGAGCCATGTTTGTTGAAGAAGTGATAGAACCCATCCTAGGGAAGCAAAGAGGAAGATCTCAAGTCAGGGAGTATTGGGAAATGAGCCACCTTTGCATTCCATCTTTACAGTTTTATCCCTTCCAACCTCCAAGGAGCTTGGGGCATTTAACGGGGTTTTCCTCCTCCATTTTATCTTTACAACCACCCATGCGGAAGGTTAAGTGGAGAGTGTGACCAGCCCAACATCACCCTGCAAACTTCATGGCAATCAGAGATTGGAACCGCCCCCCCCCCCCGGTCCTAATGCAACACCACACTGGCTCTCTTAAGAGTTCCTCCAAGCCAAGGGGGGATTAGATTCCAATGGGTTAATTCCCTACTTCAAGCAGTGGATGAAAATCACCACTAGCAGAACCAGTCCAAACAAAGGACCTTTAAAAAGAGACCATTCATGGATCAAGCCACAAGTCGCTGAATGAAGTTGTTGCCTCATCGTATAAAGTCAGTCCCAGAACTATGAGCTAGCGGTTCCCGACCCCCCAGATGCTCTGGCAAGTTCCCAGTGGGGTGGGGGATCTGGAGCCAAGTTTGACACCGTCCAACGATACCCCCCCTCCTCCCCCGCTGTGGTTCAACTAATTTAGCACACACAAAATCATTCTGTCCTTTACCACAGTTCCAAGTTAAGAGGGACTGTGAGAACAGGCCTCGGTAACAAGTTGGAACCAAACACAAGCAGGAAGCTCGACCTCTAACTCTGCCGATGCCCATCCAAGAATTAGCCCATCAGCTACAAATCAACAAATTCGGTACTGCAAGCCACTTTTTGCATCTTTGGGAACAGATATCTTCCGGAAGGTACTGTTCAGTCCTGTGTTGTGTGTGCATGCGCGCATGCTCCTTAGGCCTGCAAGCAACTCAGTTCATCGATGACCTGTGACTGGAAGCAACAGGCAGCTGCCCTACCCGATCTTTATTTGAGATCAAGGAGAAAGGGCAGTAAAACTACTCCAGATGGCCATGTCTGAACTTATCTGGCAGATGTCTATGTAAACGAGTTATGCCCTTTAATTTCTTCCGGAACTTTGTTCTTTCCACTTTAATTTGTGCACACAATGGATGTATTTTTTTTGCTGTCAGTTTATACTTTTTTCCTGCCAGCAGCTGCTCTGTGTTCATTAGCATTCAGGTGGGCAGATTACAGGAAAAAGGGACTCACCCCCCCCCCAAACACACAATTTGTATAGGGAAAGGAAAAAGTTAAGCCAGTCACCTTTCAGAATTGCTTTGTGTACATTCAACAAAGCAGAATTGAGTCTGTACAACTGGAAATGAGCTGGAGAGGTGACACTCTATAGTTTATTTCTATTTCAGGACTATTTTAAAAAAGTACTGGGAAAAGGCTAGTTAAGAAATGTGGGGCAGAAAGTTCTCTGCTGGGGGGAAAAAAGCGTTTTCCACTACTATGATTTTCCTATGGAAGATTTTTTTTTTCCAACTTCATATCAGCTGGAGCTGAACATGAGTAAGCGGCTAGGCCTCCAACTCAGAAAAAGCACATTAGACAGTTATTCCATCAATTCTTTTTAAAAAATTAAAAGACAAATCCAGCATGACAAGCCATGGTGGAGTACAAATGCTGCTTGAACAGAAATTTGTAGAAAGGTACCTTTTGGTCTACCCCAGGGACAGCTGCACTTAAAATTAACCATCGATATATCCAATTCAGCGCACCGAAGCTTAAACCACATTGTAAATTGTGTTTTACTGAATTTTGCTCCTTATCAAATAGAGACTCTGGATTAGGGTTGCCAGCAATGCTCCCTCTAAGCTGTGGAGTCTTGTGAGCAAAAATTTCTACTTTGTGAGCTACTAGCATCAAAGTTGTGAGCGAGCCATTTGGCTACTGCATATATTACAGTTTGCTCTGGAGCCATCCTTCCTGAGCCAAGACAAAAATGTATGAGCCAGAGGCCAAAAAACGGTGAGCTAGCTCACGCTAACTCAGCTTAGAGGGAACCCTGGTTGCCAGGTCCAACTCAGGAAATATCTGGGGACTTTGGGGGTGGAGCCAGGATGTGACATCACGATTGAATTCCAAAGGGAGTCCTGGCCGTCACATTTGAAGGGACCGTGTTCCTTTTAAATGCCTTCCCTCCACTGGAAATAATGGAGGTTGGGAGCACCTTCTTTTGGGGCTCATAGAATTGGACCTCCCTAGTCCAATATTTTTGAAACTTGGGGGGTTTTTTGAGGAGAGGCACCAGCTGCTATGCTGAACATTTGGTGCCTGTACCTCAAAAAACAGCCTCCACAGAGCCCCAGATGTCCACTGATTCACCATTATACCCCACGGGGATTGGTCTACATAGGGTAAAACGGAGTGCCCAGCGGACACCCACCCACCCCGCTTTCTGATACCCTTGAAGCAGGGGGAGGGGCCTCCAAACCAAGGGATCCCCTGCCCCCAACTGGGGATTGGCAACCCTACTCCAGATATTTAGACAGCGTTAAAATGTTGTACTCCATAAACAAAAGTAGTATGAAACTCCAACATGCCAAATGTATCTATGTGAACGGAGACATTCTCTGATGCAAGAAGGCCTACACACCTGTTAAGAACCATTTCAGGTCCCTCACTTGTACCTTTTGCTTCGACTTTTTTTTTAAAAAAACCTACCAGTATAATCAAGAAGTTTTATTTAAAAAAAAACTTGGAGGCCGCTTTATACCAGTTCTTTACATTTAACACTTAAAAGGGGTTTTTTTGGGGGGGGGATTTTTGCGTGTGCGCGCCCATGCCTGGAAATCATGGTGACCTCTGGCGACTCCTACTGGGGCACAGAGGACGTTCAGAGAAGTGGCTTGATAGCCTGCGTCTGGCCTCCCAGCCCTGGTTTTCTCTGAAGGTCTCCCATCCAGAGGTCATTTCGGGGGGGAACGCAGTTCCCCTGGGTGAGGTGCAGGGGGGCGGGGCACATGACGAAGCCCCCCCCCTGCTTCCGGCCGCCCCGCTTCCGGCCCTCATTCAGCCAGGAGGAGGCAGGAGAAGAGGGAGGGTAAGTTGCTTCCTCCCCGCCTCTCCCCACCCCTGCCTGCCTGGGGCCAGGGAGGGCCTTCGCGGGGCTTCCTCGCACTCCCGCCGGCCTTGCAGATCCACCGCCAGGCCCCTGATGTCAGGGTGTGTGGCATATGCTAATGAGTTATGCTAATGAGTTCCCCTAGCTCTTTTTCTACGAAATGACCCCTGCTCCCATCCAAATACTTGCCTGGGATGGTCCTGCTTAGCTTCCGAGATCTGACGAGATTGGCCTTGCCTGGGCTATCCAAGTCAGGGCTAACATTTAAACCTTTAAAGATCTGTTTCTTCCCACTGTGAGCACTGCTGCTAAGTTTCCACAAAGTGATGCTTTTTGTTTTGTAAAACCCATCTTATTTAAGCTCCAGACTTCCAGAATACTAGCATTAATGTCAGCAGGCCCAGGTTTTGACAGGTAAGGAAGAATATACATTTTTTGCTATGGGCCCACACGTTAACCCTAGGTAAACAAGAAAGCAGGCTGCTTTCTACAAAGGGGTCCCGGATCAACCGACCACATCATGACTTTGTCATCGACAAAAGCCACATCTGCAGTGGGGGCACAAACACAAATCTTCACTTTCTAAAGGTAAGCCGGTTTCCCAACATGTGGCAAATAAGGCGCCTGCGACTGTCACACATACTTTCCTCTGTACCCACATACAGAGAAAGGTTATGCACAAGAAGCCTTTTAAAGATGATCTGCTTGCTTGCTTCAAAGCAGGCCCTTCTGAATGGCTGAAGAAGCGGCATCTTATTACATTGCCCATGGGTTAGGAAATAAGCTTTTGTCCAAATTAAAAAAAAAATCTTTTGGGGCCTTCTTTCTGTAGGTGCTTTGGGATATTTGCAGAATGTGACTTCACAGAGATGCGGGGAGGGGGAGAGATGTGACCAGATTGCACCAAGAGGCAGGTTCTGAATAGACTTTCCCACCAACGGCCTTGTTTGAAAACTGAGAACTCAATACAGGTTTCTATGTATTCTTTACCCAAGTACTGTGGGAAATAGTTGCTTTGAAGTTGATTATTCAACATTCCTGAGAGAAGTTTAAACCTGCACCCACGCTCAACAATGGCCAGTCCCAGATACTTCAGAGAGGCAGAAACTCTACACTGGCGGGCGGGCGGGGGGAACCCTTAGCTAACTAGAAGAAGTTTCTGTAATCTTTGGCTGGGCGTTCGCTTGAGCCAGATGAGTAAGAAATCCATCCCTAAAGGGTTAAGGCATTATTGCTGACCGGCCACATTAGAAATGGATGTTTCTTTCTGTAACGATCCCATAATGCCTAAAATTCAAAGACAGAGAAGACTTGTGAAATATTAACTAGATCATTTCTTTTTAAATTTAAACTCTTGAGAGCACACACAGCAAGGCTCTTATTTTCTTCTGAAAGCAGAGTGACCTTCTGGAATCTCAAGAAGGGCTGGAGAAATTCCAAACACTTAAGAATTTGAAATATCTTCTCTCCAGCCTTGATTTTATCTGAGATGCAACAAAGACTTTTGTTGGAAGAGTTCTCATGCCAGGAAAGGGGGAGCAGGGCTAGGGTTCTAATGCAAACACACACACACACACACACACACACACACACACACACACACACACAATGGACTGGAGAAATACCCTGCTTGCTCCCGCCTCCAGGGAGCCTAATCCCTCACACCAGAAGCTGTGGGATGTCCCTCTTCAGTTTCAACGTGTAACCTTGAGTCCAATGATGCTTCCATGAAGCATTGCAATAGCAACAGGCCCTCTTGCAACACACAGCACCAAGCTGAGGAGGCAAAGCAAACCTTCCTTAACACCACCCCTCCCAAAGGAAAGAGCACACAGGAAAACGGCCGTATTGTCAGCTGCTCATGCACTTATGCAAGGTAACCGCTTTGGTGTTTAGACAGGTGAAGAGACGGCATACTAAAACTTAATTAAAGGAGGGACTTCCCAACTTCTGCTTGGGAACAAACAGATCCTTGCACTTCTGAAGTGTGAAGAATTCCCCTACTCTCGTTAAGGCGGGATCTTTATTCTAATATTACCACCATGATGGGGAAGGCCTCATCTCATCCCATCTGCTACACCCACAGGCTGTATTCAAACGCAACTGAATGACCACACCCAAATTCTGCACAAATGTCCCCAGGGGGCCATGAGCCAGTGTGGTGTAGTGGTTAGAGCAGGGGGTCCCCAAACCTTTTTGAGCCTGGAGGCACATTTGGAATCCTGACACAGCCTGGTGTGGTGGGCACAGCAACAAAATGGCTGCCACAAAATGGCTGCTGCAGGATGCGGAGCCAGCCAAAAAAAAAACACCAGCTTAACTTCAGTCACACAGTGCAGATTCTTGTGCTGTGGGGGCAGCTGCTGCCAAAGCAACATTTTTCAGAAATCTGCACAGCCCATCAATTCTCCAATAGCCAATCAGAACCCTTGCTGGGCTCTCCTATTTCCTAAGAGCCCTTGGTGGGCATCAGAAAGGGCGTCAGCAGGTGCCACAGCACCCAAGGGCACCACGTTGGGGACCTCTGAGTTAGAGCGTCACAGCAGGATCTGGGAGACCCAGGTGTGAATCCCCACTCTGCCATGGGAGCTCGCTGGGTGACCTTGGGTCAGTCACTCCGCCAGCCTAACCTATGTCATATGGTGCGGGCTCTGAGGATAAAAGTGGGGGAGAGTAGAGCAATGTAAGCTGTTCTGGGTCCCCATTGGGGGAGAAAAGCAGGACATAAATGAAACATATAAATGAATAAAATATAATGTGCTGGAGGTTCTGTGTTCCTACAAAACCCCAAGAGTTTCTATCCAGACTTGGAGATTGATGTGGTTTTTTTTAAAAAGGAATCTCCCGTTCACTGCAGGCTTCGTGAACAACACCTGAAATATGGCATGGGATAACTACCGGAGCCATTCAAAGTTTGCTTTTAGGGGTTAAAGTGTGTATGTATATATACATAGCATCCTATATTTAACAACAATTATAAGCCACCAATTGAAAGCAATGCTTCATTCACTACGTTTCCTGAACATAGCTTTTGCATGCTTAGAAGATGCTTCATTTCAAACGTCATCAAGAGACAGAAGTTTGTTCACTGGTCTGCAGACTCCTGTTTTCTCCCAAATGGCTAGGGGAACTGAAAACTTCCTAGTTCAGAGGAGCCATTTCACCAGATTTACATACCATGAAGTACAGGGGGCAATGTCAGTACCACCAAACCAGAAACTTTTTCAATTTCCTTGCTCCCTCTAAGCTGTGGAGTCTTGTGAGCAAAATTTCTACTTTGTGAGCTACTGGCATTAAAGTTGTGAGCGAGCAACTTGGCCACTCCATAATTAGTTTGCTCTGGAGCCATCTTTCCTGAGCTAAGATAAAATGTCTGAGCCAGCAGCTAAAAAACTGTGAGCTAGCTCCCACGAACTCAGCTTAGAGCGAACACTGGTGGGGATGTGTGAGCCAGAGGCCTTCTGGGATTATCATCACAATTAAACCCATGTTGGCTGGTGATGGTCGAAGGCTTAACCTTTTGATATCCAGCAAGCCCCATGGATCACTTATGGACTCCACATTGGTAGGCTCTTACTGGATTTCAAAGAAAGGTACCCCGTGTAGTCAGCCTTCAAAGCCAACTTGGAACTTCACCTGGCCAAGAATGTGGTAGTCCATTCTGGACCTGGTCACTGAGCTCTACCCATCTGTTCTCTATCATCTCCACTGGCTGTCTGAATCTAGGCAAAACCAAATACCATACACTACTACAACTGCTGGCTTTGACTTTTAAGGACTTAAAACAGTATTTAGACAGACGTCTTGCAAGCCAGTCTTCTCCCACATGTCCGACCTGGAAATATGTAGATAAAATACCAACATCTGCTGAGCAACCCTTTCCTTTACTTGGGAAAAACTTTCCACCAGACAAAAGACCTTCCCTGTATCCAGTCATGGTGATAAAATCAGCACTAGTGATTAATCCCATACAGGAGACATCCCAAGGCAAGGAGTGCCCTTGTGCGCAAGACCTGGGGGCTAGGCCACTGTGGAACATGTGTATCATCTGAGTCAAGGACACCAGCGTTAGGCAGAGGATCCACTGCAGCTGCTTCTGTACTAGGCTACTGGGGTTGATTTAAGTGCCAACTGTAGGCTGGGAATTTCCTAGAGAACTGGGGGTGGAGGCTGGGGAGGGGAAGGACCTCAGCAGAGGATAATGCCATGGAGTCCACCATTCAAAATGGCCATTTTCTCCAAGGGAATTGATTTATTTGGTCTGGAGACCAGCTGTAAATCTGGGAGCCATCTGGGTCTCACCTGGAGGCTGACAACCCTAGGCTAGATACAGCCAACTCTGTCACTCACTCTCACCCAATTCCCTTATCGCAGCCCTTAGATTTTGTACAGGTAGGTTCCATGACCCTCAACGCAGGCTTTTAGGTGTTCATAGGGGACCCCCCCTCCCTTTTTCACTAGAGGAAAAGTTGAGGGCATCCAATCCTATCCGCCCAATTTTTAGTTTCCTCGCTGGTCACATAAAAATTACGTTTTTAAGGTGGGAATACCCATTTGGGAAAAGAGGTACAACGGCATAGAGCATACATACTTTAGCATCGCTGCCGAGAGCCATCATGGGCCCCAGACAAAGATTCCACCCCCCCCCCATCTGACCCTGTTCCAAAACAAATACCAGAACGAAACAAATAATTTTGCTGGCTGTCAACACACATCTATTATAATAATAAAAGCATCCACATGCCCATCTGTGGCAGGCATAGCTTATCAGGAAATAAAACTAGGAATCTCAAAATTGGCCACCAGCTGCAGGATGACCGTGGGAGTTCCAGGGCCAAAAATGAAAGGAACTGGACTATCCTGGCCCAAGTTACCTCCAGATTCCCCACCATGCTATTTGCAACAGAAGCTAAGCTGGTGTAGCAGTTACAGTTTTGGGACTGGGATCCGGAAAACCCAGCTCTGCCATGGAAGCTCACGGGGAGGTCTCAGTCTCAGCCTCTTCTGTTCCTCGTTTGTTACCACTAAGGCAGATTAACACTCTCTTATATTATTATGCACCTAAAGGGTGGACGGAGGGGAATGTGCTTTTTACTACTTTGATAGATAATGGGGAAATGTTAATCCCCCACCCACCTGTTCATAATATTAACAAAGGTTTGCTGCTATAGTTGCCAACACATTCTAAGTTGCCAAGCAGGACAGATGAAGAATTGAGACTCAAAAAGTAAGGGTGGGCCAGAAAAAATTAGAAGTGGTGAGAGATGAATGGCAAAGTGTGAAAGGACAGGAGCAATGTTCCCTCTAAGCTGTACAGTCCTGTGAGCAAAAATTCTACTTTGTGAGCTACCGGCATTAAAGTTGTAAGCAGGTGATTTAGCTACTGCATAAATTAGTGTGTTCTGGAGTCCATCCTTCCTGAGCTGAGACAAAAATGTGTGAGCCGGAGGCTAAAGAACTGTGAGCTAGCTCACACTAACTCAGCTTAGAGGGAACACTGGACAGGAGCACAAAAGGAGGAGGAAAGTGTGGGAAAGCGGTAGGG
>NW_015160839.1:128523-129878 GCF_001447785.1 Gekko japonicus
GGGGGGGCTGCTACCACACTCTAACAGGACTGCCCCTTTGCAAGATCTGGCTGCGCAGGAGCGGGGGGGGGGGCTAAAGAAAGAGGGGAACTATGGATAATGACCTTAGGAGGAGCCTGCATCCTGGCCATGACTAGTTTTGTCCTGCCTGGTCTTGCCTTGCTCCAGTAGTGGCTTGGCTGATGGGTTTAGCAGGATCCAGCCACCAAATGGTTTTCCCTCAGCCTCCCAGCAAACTTTGCGATGGACTCTCTGTCTTCCCTGCGCCCCTTGTGGCTGCAGTCGTAATGCATTTGGTGAATACAGGATGAGGCTGACTTCAGAGGCCCTCCAGCTGGCTTAGCCCCCCCCCCCAATTTCATCTCCCCCTCTCTTGGCAGCCCTGTACTCTAGAGCAGACCCTATAGGCTCATCCAACTGCCAGTAATATGTAAGCCCTCTATTTCACTAGGACCCCCTGCAGAGTAGGCAGGGCAGAGCACCTTGGTTAATGTCTGGTCCCAGCTACATAACAGCACAGGAGCAATACAACAGGATTCGGGCATACTGTTCAAAGCAAGAACACTTATATAACAGCATGAAGGCAGCAGTACACACTGTCCCAGACCCAAAGAACTCTGGAGCGCCTTGCTGGGAAACCACCATCCATGTCAACAGGACAACCACACGCAACAGACTTGGAAGCAGAGATTCTTCTAATTAGAGCCAGGCTCGATGCTTGTTCAGCTTGACAGACTCCCTTACATTCCCCTGTCTTTCCCATCTATAATGCAAACCGGTGTGGTATAATGGTCACCCTGGAACCAGAGTTCAAAGTCCCACTCTGCCAAGGGTTCTCTCCGCCTCACATGGGCAAAACTTAAAATGGGGGGGGGGGGGGAGACCGGGTACACCCTCCCCTGGGTCTCCTTGCAGGAAGGAAAGAACAGGAGGAAAATGGGTCTGGAAATGTACATTGTGCATCTGGTACTCATCCCGCTTTTTCATTTCAAGGGGGGAAATTTTTTCAAGTCCTCGTGGCTGTGGAAATTTCCAGGAAGAGGCACGGGAAGGCTCAGGATCCTCGCAGCGCCCCCTCGGCTCTTGACCCGCGAAGCTGCGCAGGCCGCCTTTTCGCCTCGCGCCACCCAGCTCCTCCCCAGCAGCATTCCGAACTCTGCCCGGGATCTCCGGCCAACACCGCCAGAAGGCCGAACAGATGCCCTTCGCGCTGCACAAAAAACGGCTGCAAGGGCAAAACCCGGCGAGCCCCAAACGCCTCACATCCATCTTTGGGCAAAGCATCATTCGGTTCTGGAAGCCTCCCCGGGCGTACCGAGCGATTGTAGATTTAAAGGGACAAAGGCCGAAAACCG
>NW_015160839.1:130266-195997 GCF_001447785.1 Gekko japonicus
CAGTCCCAGCAGGCCCGTAGCTAGGACCTTTTTAGTGGGGGGGCCCTGGGGAAAGTGGGGAGGCCCGGAAGCATCGTTCTTACCTAGGGTTGCCAAGTCTAAATAATGCCGTACTTGGGGACTCCTGGCCTGTGGCTGGAGTGCGCACGTGTGAAGCGCGCTCGCGCCGCACACACATCACCCGGGGCGCAGCCGGACAGAAGCGCAGCCATTGCGAAGGGGCTGGGTTGGAGAAGGCTGCAGCCGCCGCGGCAGGCAAGCGATGCTGCAGAAGCAGCAGGAGAAGCAGGAGCGCGCCTCCCTCGCCTCCTCCCCCTCCCCGTTCTTATCCAGCCGCCGTGCGCCTCCAGGCACTCACGCTGCCCTGCCAGATAGGCGACCAGCGCCTCGGCCAGGGCGCCGACCTCCTCGCGGGCCCCCCGCTCGGCCAGCGCAGCCGCCAGGTTGCCGGTGAACACGACCAGCGCCACCACCCGGCCCCAGTTCAGGCCGCCGTCGGCTTCCATCTGCGCCGCCACCCGGCTCAAGTGGGCGGCCGCCCCGCCGGGCTCCGGTAAGGCCGCGGGGCTGCAAGCCGAGCGGAAGAACGTCTTCTCGCGGCTCTCCAGCTCGTCCGCCACCCGCCGCAGGGTCTTGGCCGTGCGGCTGGGGGGCAGCGCCGAGCCGCCCAGGTGGTGCTGGAGGTAGTCGTCCACCAGCTGCGCCGTCTCGGCTGGCAGCTCGCTGGGCATGGCGGCTCTTTGGCAGCGGCGGCGGCGGCCGATTAAGAGCTGGCTCACTCCGACCGGGCCCTGTACCGGCGCCTGGCGCTGCCTAAGAAGCCGCCTCCGCCCCCGCGCCTGCCCACGTGTCCCGGCCGGCTTCACCGGCTCCTCCTCCCCGCCCGGGAAGCCTGCCTGGAGCGCTCCACGGCGCCCTCTCCTGGCCGAAGGGGGGCAGCGAGCGCGCAGCCTGCGGAAAGGTTCCTTCCGGACGGGGTGGCCGTGCTCTGCCGGTGGCTTTCTGAAAGACTTCACAACGTTGATGGAAGTGCCGGTCTCCCTCGCCATAGCTTCCTTTGGAACAAACTGGACTAGTCTTTAAAAGGCCACTGCTTGGCCTTGGACAGCCCAATCGTGTTAGATCTCGGAAGCTATTCAAGGCTTGCCCCTGGCTAGTATTTGGATAGGAAATCACTAGGATTGCCAGGCTTCAGGTGGGGCCTGGAGATCTCCCGGTTTTAAGGTTGCAAGCCCTAGGTTGGGAAATTTGGGGGGATGAAGCCTGAGGAGAGTGGGGTTTGGGGAAGGGAGGAACTTCAATAGGGTATAATGCCATAGAGTCCACCTTCCAAAGCAGCCATTTTCTCCGGATGAACTAATCTCTGTCACCTGGAGATCAGTTGTAACAGGAGATCGCCAGCCACCACCTGGAGGTTGGTAACCACAACTGGTTTTGCAATTGCTCTCCAGATGACAGAAACCAGTCCCCCTGGAGAAAAACGGCTGCTTTGGGAGGGTGGACTCTTTGGCATTGCACCATGTGGAGGTCCCTCCCCTTTAGGCTCCGGTCCCAAAATCTCCAGGTATTTCCCAGCCCTGGCAACCCTAAAAGATCACCAAGCAAGTTCTGGGCTGCAGTGTGAGGCAGGCAATGGCAAACGACCTCTGAACATCTCTTGCCTTGAAATCCCTACTGGTTGCTACCAATTGGCTACACCTTGAGGGCACTTGCCACCATGAGGGTGCCACGGGACTTCTGTTTTATTTTCCACTGAAAGGTGTATTTATTTATTTATAGCTGGCTTTTCTCCCCAAAGCAAGCTCATACTGTTCTCCCCTCCACTTTACCCTCACAAGAACCCTGTGAGGTAGGTGTGTGACTGGCCTGGCTTCCCAGACACAGTGGGGATTCAGACCTGAGTTGCCCGCCTCTGCTGAGTTACATTGGAGGCACTCCCCTTCAAACTTCCCTCTGAGTAGGCTGGATCCACACAATCAGAAAAACAGGGCACTCAAGGGACGTTTGATCAGTTTTCATGCTTTCAGATTCTCCGGCCAGCATTTGCCTATGAAAGGATGTTTTATTCACTTCATTCATAGTCCTCCTTTCTCCCCAATGGGGACCCAAAGCGCCTTCCATCATTCTCCATTTTATTCTCACAACAATCCTGTGGGATAGGCTGAGAGAGTGTGACCAGCCCAGGGTTACCCAGCTTCCATGGATGAGTAGGGTTACCAAACTGGGTCTTCCAGAGCCCAGTCCAACACTCTAGCCCCTAGACCACACTGTCTCTCCTAACTTTCTCCCTAATGATCTGAAATTTGGTAAGCAGGACTGTAGCGTACAGTGTACAGTCCTAAAAACTGTAATCACAATTGGTTGGAAAACAAAGATTACAGCTGGGAATGTGTTTCCAATCTAAACCAATGAAAATCAACAATGCAAACAAAACCAAAAAATTACAAATGTTAAGGTACAAACTGAATTGGAAATGAATATACATTTCAGTAGCAAGGTATATGGTGCAACAACTAGGAAAAAAATGCCCCATGGTTACCAAGTTGCTGTCTACTAATAATTGACCATCTTCTCTGTTTTGGGGGAGGGCCGTTGTGTCTGTGATACAGGAATTACAATGTGTGTGGCTACAAAACCTGACCTTTTCATGATAACACCCTTACGCATCCCCAAGAATAGCTTGGTATCATTCATAAAGAAGCAGGTATATTACAGATATTTCCCCAACTCTAGATGTGTTATATTTGCTAGAAAATATTGTGGTTGCATTGAGCATATGGTTGTCACCAAGCATGTAGTGGCTATTGCCAGTGAAGTCATCCTCCATGGTTTATTCGAAACGTTTTTACTGCACAAGTAGCCAGCAGCTTGCCCAGGAAACTTTTCGAAACAAATAGAGAACAAGAAAAAAGGAAGGGAAAATGAGAATGAACACTGGCAGGAAGGAAGGGAACATAAATAAAAGAACAAAGGGGCAGGAAAGTTGGAGAAATTACAAGAAAACGGACAGAGAAGGAACAAGGGAAATTTGTAAATAATGGGTGTTCTCCAGTATGAGGATGAGGTTATTTCCCTTGCGTAACCTGTATTGGAGTACTGAAACTCCCTTTCCCCACAAAAAAGCATAACTGAGTTCTGGTGACCAGGATTTGGTTATCTCTGTAAACTCTGGGCAAGTTTCCATTTTCCATTTACTACTATGGTATATGCAGGAGTTAATGGAAGTTCTTCACAAAATGGCTGCTCCAAAACTGCCTCATTGTGCCTGTCATAAGGAAATATGTTACTGAAGGAGGTCCAGGGCACAAGCTAAGCTTAGTGATAATATGAATAAATCTGACTGGTGTTTCGGTTTCTGTGAAGGTTTTTATCCTTCTTGGCCTACCTGGTTCAGGCAGCCTGCAGTCTACTAGGCCCGGTTGAGGCCTACCGGCCACTTGGGAGTCATCCTGAGGAGACAAATGTCCAGACGGAATAGGAGTCTTCTTCAAGGGCTGGCTCTCCAAAATTGATACGGGACAATAGGAACAAAGCCCCAGGAACCCTGGGAATTGTAGTTTGGCACCACTGAGGCCTGTGGTGGGCTGCTGCTGCTGTTATGACTGAGAAGATGACGACAGAAAGCTTGAAAGAGAAAGGGCAAAGAGCCTGCACAAAGAACCAGAAGGCGAGTTGGGGGCCGGCCTGGCCTATGAGCATTTAGGCTACCTTCTGGAAAAGAGAAAGAACCAGGGCTAAACTCTCCTGAAGAGCCAGGGATGCCAGGCTCCAGGTGGGACCTGGGGATCCCCTGGAATCACCACATCTCCAGACTACAGAGATCAGTTCCCCTGGAGAAATGGGATGCTTTGGAGGGTGGACTGAATGGTATTGAACCCCACTGAAGTCCTTGTCCTTCCCAGGCACCATTCCCAAATTTTCAAGAGTTTCTCAACCTGGAGCTGGCAAAAAAAAACAACCGATCAGTGGCTTGGACCTGGCAACCCTATGAAGAGCTGAACAGAAAGAAGTTGCTGAGGTGAACAGCAGCTGCCAGAGTCAAGCTTTTGACATGCCCAGTTGAGGGCAACGGGACGCTATCATGTCATCTTCTGTGTTGGTTTTGTACTGCAAGGTCACTCATGGTTGCATGGCTACATATACAGGCTGGCATTCTAGCAATTTGAAGCTTTCTTTCAGACTAAGGAGGCTTCCTCCAATGGAAGGGGCTTTTTCTCCACTGAAAAACTACTTCTGTTGGAGAAAAGCTCCTTTGGATGAAGGAAGGCTTTAGACTTTGCTGAGTGGACTATAATAGGACATAAACGACTGTTTTAAAGAGTTCAACACATGCCTTTGACTCATCAAGTATCAGTGCCGCAATATATATACACAATACAGAAAGTTACAAAGATGAAAACGTTTCATTGTCTTGTTTCTTTTTCCCTCATGAATCTCTTTTTAAAACAATGTCATCTACCTAAATGTAAAGGTAAAGGTTCCCTTGCTCGAAAGCCAGTCAAGTCCGACTCCAGGGTTGTGGTGCTCATCTCAGTTTCAAAGCCGAAGAGCCAGCACTGTCCGAAGACGTTTCTGTGGTCATGTGGCCAGCTTGACTAAACACCAAGGCGCACGGAACACTGTTACCTTCCCACCGAAGTGGTACCTATTTATCTACTTGCAATTTCTTGCTTTCAAACTGCCAGGAGCTGGAACTAGAGACAGGAGCTCACTCCGTCATGTGGCAACTCGGGTCTCGAACTGCTGAATTACCGACCTTCCACAGCTTGCAGTTCAGTGTAACCACTTGAGCCACCGCAGCTCCTAACTGTACAAAACTTTATTTCACAGTGCACAATATTTTTCTTCTGACACTGCATAATATGTGTCTACCTGGACGTTATAATAAAATGGTCATCACAACCCCATGTTATTTTGGAAATTTTCAATCTTTTATTTTCTATACGACTACGTGATTTGTCACGGTCCCACACTTTGTACAGCACAAGACGAAACCCTCGTGATCCCCCCACAACTGTCTCAGTTTCAGGAATCCTTTTAAGAAACTTTAGTTCATTCTCTACTTGCTCTGCTATACCACACTTTGATAAGTCTATCCTGAAATGGTCATTTACCACCCCATCCCCCGCAATGCAAATACCAGCTCAGCTTTTCTGCAAAGCATACTCTGCCCCCAGTCTGGAAGAAAGCATACTGGAGCTAGTATACTTCTTAGAATAAACTTCGGGACTTTCGTTACCTGGAAAACCCCTAAAACACTTTGCAGTTTCTCGTCATATTGCTGATGTTTTGTTTTCCTTGGATTCATGCCTTCCAACCACCCAAATCAATATAAGGCTTCTTATCTTTTAACGTATCAGAGAAATGTGGCAGTATGGATCTTTGCCCAGGGGCTAGCCCAATCTCACCAGATCCTGAAAACTAAGCAAAGTTGGCCGTGGCGAGTACTTGGATGGGAGGCCACCAAGGAAGTCCAGGGTTGCTACGCAGAGGCAGGCAATGGAAAGCCACCTCTGTTTGTCTCTTGCCTTGAAAACTCTATGGGGTCGCCATAAGTCAAGTGTGACTTAACACACCTTTCCACCACTACCTCTGCCCATTGCAACAGATTCTTGAAAAGGGGAGACAACAGTGAACCACCAGTTTAACTCGTGTTTATCATGTTCATTTTATTCTTTAAAAAAAATGAGCTGGAAGCATAACAGGGTCTTGCCGAAGTGAGCATTTATGGCACCGTTAGTATTCCGATGTGCCACAAGTGTACGTCATTAGTTGCTTAGTATATAAATGAAGTTGGACCAGTGGTGTATTTAGCCCAGTGTCTTTCCTGGAATTTCTACATGAGATTTTTTTAAAAACTAGACATACCAGGAACTGGAGCTGGGAAATTCATCCACTGAGCTATAGTTCCTCTTAAATGACATAACCATACTTACTGAAAGCTGCATTCTGTATTGGAGTTTCATTTTTTGGTATTTTTTAATTTTTTGTGCATGTGTGTGCACTTGGAAGTTGCGGCAACCTTTGGTGACTGACTGTGTGCACTTGGAAGTCATGGTGGCCTCTGGTGACTGACCCCACTGGGCTTCTGGAGGACATTTAGAGGGGCAGCTGAATAAAGCCTGCCCCCGCCTCCCAACTGCTGGTACTCCAAGGAGGTCTCCCATCCAAGTGCTCGCCAGAGTTGACCTTGCTTGGCTTCCAAGAACTGACAAGATCAGGCTTGGCGGGACTATCCAGGGCAGGGCATTCTGTACTGGAATTTCAACGTTATTCATGGTGTCATTTCAAAAATGAATTTGGATCTCCTATGATATTGCTTGCTCTGACCTGGATAGAGCAGGCTAGCCCGATCTTGGAAGTTAAGCAGAGTGGGCCCTGGTTAGTACACCAATGGGAGACCACCAAGGAGGTCCAGGGTTGCTAACAGAGGCAGGCAATGGCAAACCACCCCTGAACATCTCTGGCCTAGAAAACCCTACAGGGCTGCTGTATGTCGGCATTCTCCACCACCAAAATCAGCTGGTCAGTAGAAAGCTGGAAGACGCATACGTAATTGGAAATGAACCCGCCAGTCTTTCATTCATACTTCCCCAGACGAAATGACTGTCCTTTCTCTTTGCAGTCAGGAGAACATCTGTCATTGTCGTTCATATTTGTCATGTGATGAGCCAATTCAAGTGCTAAAATGTATTTTAAAAAATAAGACCCATTGTTCCCCCCCCCCCATGGCATTCAGTGCGGACTTAAGACTTGAGCATCCCTTCTCCCACCAGTTCTCCACTCCGAATTGCTCTTACAAACCTGCTTACAAACCCTTAGGAAAACTAATTGGGCATTGTCTTTTTACTCTTAGGCAAAAGAAAACCCTTCTCTATACCTAGACTTGGATCCAGATTAGATATTTGTGTGGGCACAAGGATTTCCACTCACAGAATGTGATTTGGAGGACCGGGGAACTCCCAAGAACAGGATTTCAGGGGCAGTTGGGGGTGCAGTGGGAAGGGGAGGCGGGAAGATGGCACTCTGAGAGCGGAAATCCTTGCATCAATGGAAATGTTAGTTTGGATCCAACCTGTAGCCTCCAAACACCTGCTTGTGCTAGGATACAAAAAGCATTTTTAAATGCAATCTGGGTAGCAGAGAAACCAGAAAGGGGTGTGTGTGCAGTCAATCTTTAACATGCAGAAGAGTTAACAGCATTCTTAGTTCACTGAAGTCAATGGGTTTAGAGCAGTGTGACTGTTTAGGACCGCACTGCTAGTTATTTCATCCGTAGCCTCGTTGTGCTGTTGAATGAATCATTCCACAGGAGGTTTGTAACGCAATGGAATGGGAACTGGGACCCACCCTGACAGACAGACTGCTTGCTCCCTTAAAGCTCTTTCAGAATGTCTGAAGTTAATCAAGAGTGCCTTTTCAATTAGACTAGTCAAAAGCCCAGTGGTGTTTTAAGACTAACAAACTTTATTGTAGTGTAAGCTTTTGAGAAGCACGGCTTTCTTCGTTTGTTGGCCTAAAGGTGCTACTGGGCTTTTTACTATTTTGCAGTAACAGACTAACACTGCTAAATCCTCTGGATTTAATTAGATTGTCACTGTAACATTATGCTTTATTACATTTATCGCTTACCTTTCTTCTTTTGTGTCCTACAACTCTGGTGAGCGACTAGTTGCTGCTAAAAACATGGATAGCCGTTTCAATCCCTTTCCCCACCACACACTTCAAAATGGCTTGTCAACAAAACCTTCCTTCATCATCTCAATAAAACACTGTAGGTACGTACCTCATCTGTTTAGGAAGGGCAAGAAGATTTGAGTGTAAATGCACCTCAGGGACCTACAAGCGTTTCAGGGTATAAACTCTCGTATCTGACAAAGGAAGCTTTGATTCTTGAAAGCTTATACCCTGAAACTAGGGTTGCCACCTTTGGGTTAGGTAATTCCTGGAGATTGGGGGGGTGGAGTCTGGGGAAGGCAGGTTTTAGGGAGGGGACGGACTTCAGCAGAACATAATACACAGTAAAAGGTAAAGGTTCCCTTGCTCGAAAGCCAGTCGAGTCCGACTCTAGGGTTGCAGTGCTCATCTCCGTTTCAAAGCCGAAGAGCCAGCGCTGTCCGAAGACGTTTCCATGGTCATGTGGCCGGCATGACTAAACACCAAAGTGGTACCTATTTATCTACTTGCAATTTCTTGCTTTCGAACTGCTAGGTTGGCAGGAGCTGGAACTAGAGACACCAGAGTCCACCCCAAAACAGCCATTTTCTCCTGGGGAACTGGTCTCTGACACCTGGGCATCAGTTATAATCCCAAGAGATCCCCAGCCACTATGTGGAGATAGGGAACCCTACCTGAAACTCCTGCCCAGGGGTGTCAAACATAAGGCCCGGGGGCCAGAACCGCGAGCAGTCCGTGAGCAACTAGTGCAAGGGAGGGAACAGGAGACTGCTCGGGGAAGAGTGGATGGAGTCACTCCAATTGTGGCTTCAGCATGGCGGAACAACCTTGTCTGTAGCAGTCGAGCGTCTGCCCAGGGCTGCACTGCTGACTCTCCAGTCTACCCATGTGGGTCTTCCTCTGCACCCCCCCTACCAGCCCATGGGGCCTTTCAGAGAGGATACACCAACACAGAGTTTACCAGCTGCTGTCCTTTATACAGTTTATATCTCTGGTAGCTGGCATTGGAGCTGCGGTGGCTCAAGTGGTTAAGACGCTGAACTGCAGGCTGTGGAAGATTGGTAGTTCAGCAGTTCAAGACCCGAGTGTGCCGCATGACGGGGTGAGCTCCCGTCTCTAGTTCCAGCTCCTGCCAACCTAGCAGTTCGAAAGCAAGAAATTGCAAGTAGATAAATAGATACCACTTCGGTGGGAAGGTAACAGCGTTCCGTGCGCCTTGGTGTTTAGTCATGCCGGCCACATGACCACGGAAATGTCTTCGGACAGCGCTGGCTCTTCGGCTTGGAAACGGAGATGAGCACCGCAACCCTAGTCGGATTCGACTGGCTTTCGAGCAAGGGAAACCTTTACCTTTTTAGCTGGCATTACATTTTATGGCATGCATGACCTTTCCCAACAAAGTGACATTTATGTCAGATCTGGCCCTCATAACAAATGAGTTCGACACCTCTGCTCTTGCGGGTCCCCAAGGTGCTACTGGACTCAAATCTACCTGCTCTACTGCAGACCAACACAGCTGCCCTCTGAAAGTATCTAGGCAGGTGCATTCGTTTTCAGACCAATGGAAAAAATCAAACAGCTATATTTGTTATGTTCACTTTTGTAACAGAAACCAATGTGAATTAAAATGAGCAAACCAATACCGTTCATTTGATTATTTTCACCGGTGCCTAGAAGTCTGGGTGAAGAGTTCAAGGAGGTGGAGAAAAGGTCGGCAGAGACAGATCAGATACTGATACCTCCCTTACCCCCAGTCATTCAAGCCCAAGCAGATCTTGCAACAGCAGTTGGAGCAGAAGTCAAGGAGAGGGGGGGAGAGGAAAGAGCTGGGAGACTGACATCACAGCACTCCCATTGAAACAAAAAACAAATGCCACAAAATTAATGAGAATAGTAATAAATATAACCAAAAAACGGATTAAGCTTTTGAAACAAAACTCAATCAAAAAAGAATGGCACATTCCCATTGGGTAGCATGATGACAAGTTTCTTGCAGGTTCCTTGGAGAAAGTGTCTTATACTTCCTGAAAGTTTCAGCTTTTTATTCTATCCTGTTTCGGTAACAGACAAAAGATGTGTCAGGAATATATGGAAAGGAAAGCTACCATTTAAATAAATTAGAACCACACAGAACCAATCATAGACGCAAAGATTCTCAGTATGTAAAATACAATTTATTACACAGAGGCCCATTCATAAGTATCAACACAACGTTTCCCCCGCCCCCATTCAGAACGCAAAACACCTTGTCAAGTAAATACTGCCTAATTGAGCATGTGCAGTGTGTCAGCTTGGCATTGTACAACGTGCTCTAACATTTACAGTTTTTACAGCGCGTTCAATTTGTCACAGGCATAATTTGCCACAAACATTGCAAAAGCACAGAGGATCATTTTCCCTGAACAAAAGATGTGGGAACTGATTTGACGAGGATCCTAGAAGCCTGAGAAGCTCCCAGGTTTACAACAGTGCGTTAGTTACATTACAGTTGAATTCGTTCTTGAGCTGCGCAGCCAGACGTTTTCATGAACAAAAGAACTGCCTAATATAAGTATTTACACCTCTTTAAAAATAAATATTTTTTAAAAAAATCTATTCCGTAAGTGAACTTCAATTGGTTGGCTGTACTACTGATAGGTCAATTGTTCAAATCTGGACTAAAATAAATCTAAGAGATGCTTTCTATATTCTTACAAAGTATCCTTTACAAAGATACTGGGGTGTCGCCAACCCTCCTCCAACCCCCCCCCCCAGCTGAAGGAGCCGTCTTCCAATGGAAGAGCCACTTTGGAGGAAGGGTTCAAACGTGAGCCAAAGGGAAAGGTGAGGCATAAATATTTTAATAAATTAATTTACACACTTTGCTCGGTGGAGTGGTAAGAGGATCCACCCCGTTATATTGTTAGAGCAGTTGGGCTGGGTTTAGAAACAGCCTCACTGCATTCAATGAGCGCTTACATTCCCTGCCCTTCCTTAGACAGGGTTTACAGAGCTCAGAATCAATCTGTGCCTTCTGTTTATTCGGATGGGAGATGTTCTCAGATTCCTGCAGCCTTCTGATTTTGGATCTGTGGTACTGAGCGAGTTAAAGACATTGCAAATTATACAGTGCAGTTCCCATGACGAAGGGTCGAGTATGATGGTTTCGAATCATCCTCAGTCCCTTTGTACAGGCTGGTCCATAACTGGTATTATTTGTAATCAATGTGCCTATCACATATAACAGGGTTGCACCTACCTGTAACTGTTGTTCATCGAGTATCTTCTGTGCTGGCACACACAGGGACTGTGCATGAGCAGGTCTGCCATCAGGAAGGTTTTACAGCTAAGGTCTTCAGGGGGCGCTGTGCACCAGAAACGTGTTCCTGCCCAGGAATCACGTGCCCCCGTGCAGCAGCACCTCCACCCTCAGTACCTCTAGCACCACCAAAGCCATAACATGCAGCAAGGCAGGAGGGAGGGTGTGACGGATTCCACAAAGGGAACACCTGGAGAAGGGCGTTGTGCAGACATAGGGCGGTGTGGAGAAATGGAATGTCCAGGAGGTTGATGGACTGAAAACGGACAGAAGAGGGAGGAGGTAAAGAGGGGTTGGAGGTTAGCAGCCATCGGGAACTGACACATTTTGGGAAGAATCCCAGAGAGGGTTTAATTGTTGGAACATATCTGAGTAAGGTTGTGCTGGAGGAAAATGCGAGGTGTCAGAGTAAAGCCGTTTTATTCTGTTAAAACAACTGAGTCCGGTCACTAATTTCCGCTGGTTTTAAAAGCCTTGGAGTGAACCAGGAGAGTTTTATAACGAAGAACGGAGCCAGTGGGAAAGTGGTCCCCGCTACTACCCGAAGCTAGCAGTGTCCCTCGTAAGAGAAACCCAGAGTGGTGTCCTCAAGGTGGTGGCCTGTGAGAGCCCGTAACAGAGGGTATGTGTGCCTGCACAGAAGATACTCAATCAACAACAGGGAGGTGCAACCCTATTTTAATCATCGATTTTCTGTGCAGCCCCACACATTTTAGCACGCTATTCAGCAGGTGGTGGGGCATGCTCCCTTCACCTGAACACCGCTTGCCGTACAGCCTTTCCCACTTGAGCCTCTCAGCTTGCCTGAAGATCCAATGCAAAGCGGTGTACAAAAGTGTCTGCTGACAACCATGTAACAGATCTCTACTAATGGAACTCCATCGCAGAAGATTGCAGAAGAAGCTATGGCTCTGGTGCACGAATGTTTAATGGGCACGGTAATCTAGCTACACTATAACCCTCTCTAATGGTAGAAACAATCCACCAGGATAGAGTCTGGGATGACACCCTACTGTCTTTGTTAGGCCCAGCAAAGCATATAAATAGTGCCTTATCCCTGTGGAACTCCAGGGTGTTTTTTTTAAAGGTAAAACAATAAAGCCCTTCTAACATCTAATGAGTGTAACAATCACTCGCTTTCAGAGCTTGGTGTGGGAAAGAAGATGGGTAAAATAATATCCTGGGATAGGTGAAACCTGGAAACTACTTTAGGGAGAAATCTAAGACTCGGTCGAAGAACTACTCTCTTGGGAACAATCTTCAAAAATGGGGGATCCACCTCCAAAGCTGAAAATTCACTTACTCTTTGGGCTGATAGAACAGCCATAAAGAAACATACTTTCATGGAGAGCTCAGCCAAAGAACATGTGGCAAGAGGCTCAAAGAGCTTACACATTAATTGTGTCAAGACAAGTGAAAGTGACCACTGGGGAACCAAAAGGTCCCATGGCGGGCATAAAGTACATAACCCTTCAAGAAATCTCTTGGACAAGTAGTGGGAGAAAACTGACTTTCCTTCAACTCCCCTGGGTTAAAAAGATACTGTAGCTTAGGTGGACCTTTAAGGGGGGGGGGGGAGTTAAACTTTAATAATTGCAAAATTGAAGGAATGGAAACCATCCAGAACTTTGAGATGCTGAGAAAAACATTCAGACTTAAAGTCCAGAATGGGCCTTGTTCCCCCATCCTTTTTATCAACTAAGAACATTTGAGAGAAAAAACCCTCATGTGGTTCTGAAACTTCTTCAATAGCACTCTTCTCAATGAACGCCCTCAATACTAGGGACAGCTCCGGTGCTGTCTGGCTGGATGTTTCCAAAGGTAACCTATAAACTATAGATAAGACCCACTGATTGGTGGTGATAGTTTGCCAGGCAGAATAAAACTGAACTAGCCTGTCACCAAACTTAATGGGAATGGGCACCACTTCTAGTCAGAAGAAGGGTTTTTTTGAGGAAGGCTACCTCCCTCTGAGGGGGTGGTTCATGTGTCGACCTAGGTTGGCTAGAACCCTTGCTTTGTGAAAACCCTGTTGATAACTGAAGGGTGAAGAGGTTGAATACTGCAGCCCTGGAGGGTTAAGCATAGCGGCAATCCCTTTGGTAAGGGTGCCAGGGCTGCCATCCAAAGGGTCTTTGCTTGAATTGGGAGGGGCCAAGTTGAGACACCCCCAATGATTTAGCCATCTGTTTGTTCTTCTTTATTAAGGACAGTGTTTTGTCAGTCCTGGAGGAGAACAGTGTAGCACCTTCGAAAGGTAAATCCTCAGTCTTCTGTTTTGTCTTTATTGGCATTGCCGTCGACCTCAACCATGGAACTCACTGTGGCTTGCGCTGCAGAATCTGCTGACTGTCAACTGGCATTGATCTGTTGCTTTGAGAGCTTGATGGCCTCAGCATGCAGAACCTTGGGCCACTTGTCCTCAGGAAGAAGCTCCAAGAAGGGCAAGAGTCTTTCCCACAGGAACTGCTGGTAGCCAGCCACGATGGTTTCATAATTGGGAGATCTTGAATCCCCAACATGGATGATGGATATAATTTTCAGCCTAGGATATCAACCTTCTGCCCTTCTCTGTCTGTTGGGGAAGAAGGGTAAGATTGGTGGCCTTAGGATGCATTTCCTCTGTAACTAATGATGAAGGTGGAGGATGAATCATTAGATAAATAAAAGGCTCTTTCTTGGTTTTATAGAAATGCTCTACTCTTCTGGACGTGGGTTGAAGCGATGCAGGCTTCTGCTACATTTCCTGTGTCAGATCCTCAAGCCCCTCCAACACTGGGAAGAGAATGATACCAGGGGGAGTCTGAATAAAGATGACTCAAAATTTTGTCCTTCGGCTTTATGTTTGGAAGTGAAGACTTCAGTTGCCAAAGATTGTGCCATACAGATCGTCTGTTCCCCATACATGCAGAGGTCTTCCATAGGGGAGGCTGGAGAAGCCTCTCCCACCCTCTCATCGGGATTCGGACCCGATGTGGTATCAGATCTACTGGACTCAACAGCAGCATCCTCTCCCTTCACTGTAGGTATCGGAGAGTAAAGTCTGCATGAAAGTGTTGCTGATGATGGATACGAAGCAGCTTGATGAAGACAGGGATAGACATTTGTATCCCTGGGACGAGTGAAATCATCGCCCCACTCTTCTAAGTAGCTTGGGGACAGCATATATGGAAGCAATGACCATCGCACGGGTGGTTGAGGATGCAGCCATGGAACCGGTTGCCATCTGTTCCGGCTTGGAATCATGTGGCACTTGGCCTGCAGGCAGGCCGGCCGGCCTGCTCCTACTTACCCATCTGAGATTGAAACTGGAGGGGATCTTGAACCCAGGGATGGAGTCCCAGTCTTCTCTGGGATAGTCGGAGTGGGCTCAAGAGTGTGGGCAGGGGCCCACTGTTGAGAAGCAGATTTGCACTTCTCCTTCTCTTTAGGTTTGTTTTTCACTCTCTTGGCTGGCAGGTTCAGAAGAAACACACCGAGTCAGAGGAGAGCGTGATCCCGATTGGACCCCCTGCGATATGGATCCAGGTGGTGGAGCCGACTTGTGTTGAATCCATGGACGCTGTGACAATTTTTTCAGAGCTGGCTTGGAAGCAGGATCCGAAGCTTTCTCCCACAATGCTGCCTTCAGTTTAGATGCTCCATCCCCCCTAGCCTAGGGGCTGAATCATTAGCAGGCCTTCCATGAGGGAACATTGTGCTCTTCACCCAAGCAGAACAGACATAAGTTGTGTTCATCTATTTCGGTCATCTCTGTCCCACAGTGGGTACATTTTTTGAAAAGGGCTTTTTGAGCCATTGTAAGACTCACAGTTGAAAGCAGTTCCGGTGAACCGGTAAGTAAATCTCCACCAACTTGAACAATTTGGAGGTTCTAAGAGAACAACCTTCTTCTTTGGCTGCAAAAGAGGAACTGAGGGTTGGGGGTGCTGCTGCGCGGGAGCACGTGGTCCCTGGGCGGGAACAAGTTTCTGGCTCCAGCGTGCGGCGGCCCCTGGAGGCATTCAGCTGTAAAACCTTTCCGATGTGCAGGCCTGCTCATGCGCAGTCCCCAAGTGGGACTGCACAGAAGATCGATGATGAAAGACAGATTCTATTTGTAGTGGTAACTGAAGAGAAAAAATTAGTCAGAAGTACTAGATGAGGCAATGGTGATTCTCTGACCTAGTATTTTATTGTGAAATACAGACATAAGACTTCCCCCCTGCCTAGGGCTGAATACAGTGACTTGACACTGCATTTGTAGCAAACAAAACCTCTCTCTCCCCCAGGATGAACAAACATGTAGCATGATTCAGTTTTAACTGAGAAAAGCCAGCTGCGTAAGACACTCGTTGGCTAGTGTCTGTGACGTTATGAATATGCTTCCCTTCCCCCCACTAGACCAGCTCTAACAAAACAAAAACTATTTACAGGAAGGGTGAGACCAAAAAAAAAAAAAAAGTTAACATCAATGAATTTTTAATAACTTTTTAAAAAGGTGGCCAGCCTTTACAAGTGGTGGACAAGTCTGAACCACCATATTATGTGACACAATCTGCAGAGTTGGACTTAACAGCACTGGTCAAGAATTCACTGTGATTGCTCCTTAAATGTTACTCCTGGCTTCAACCTTGCACGAAGAACCTACCAATACCCTATAGGAGATTTCTAGCTGCCACTGACCCACGAGCTTTCCTATTCTCCTGACACAATTTGATTAAACGTGCAGTTAGGCCTTACACCCAGGTGAGAAACCCTTATGCACAGGTAGCTTCCCCTGTAACTAGGGTTCCCCGATTTAGTTCAAAGTTGAGGTTAGTTCCTTGAATGCTGTAGGGTCGAAGCTTGAGCAGAGCAGGTGGCCCAGAATGGTTTAAGGAACAGAGATTGCTACAGATCTCAAGTCTTCGTCCTATATTGCAGCAGACTGAAATGTGATCTGAAACCAGACCAGATTAGAACAAAGACTGAAGAGCTCTGCAGGAAAACAAAGCAAGTATATGATAACGTAAGGATGCTTCCTATGGAAAACATCACTTATGAAAACACTGTACAGGCTTTAGCAGATATAGAAATGGAGTATTCAGGTAAGTATGACATGTCTAATATTAGCCACAGTTTGCACCAGAAAGGGAAGATATTACTAGACTGCGAGATCTGATTGCAAGTACAGCTGCTTAGAATTGAATATAGTAGTGCCTTCAGTTCCATTATACGTTGCATAGTATGTAATGAACTTTCATCTACACGATTTTGCCACAATCTCAGGTTCTGTAGCTGAGGTTTGCAACTTGTTGCCCTAGAGTCCAATGCGTAGAACTAAATATGGTACTTTGCAAAAGAAAGTAAAACCTGTAGGCGAAGGTAGACTGGAAGTTCAGGTGGAATGTTACAATGCCGTTGGCTTGGTTTTTATCATTTTTGTGATCCGCCTGGAGTGTCAGTGAGAAAGGTGGATTATAAATAACAATAAATAAATAAAAATAAAATTTAAAAAATACATAGGGAAAGCTGCCTCCAGTATGGGATCGGGAACCTCATGTCCACGGAAAAGCCCCATAAGCCCTCAAGAACTCCTGAGTACCCAGGGTTCAACATGTTTCTTTTCTGGACCATACCAGCCTTTCTGGATATTTATTTATTGAAAAATATCATCCTCAGATCTGCCTATCCCTATAAAAAAGAGCTCTGAAAGGAAGTTAATCCAAGCAATATTAAAGAATGGGACCTTGAGCACAAGTCGTCTTAGTCCAAGCTCATTTCTTCAAGTTGGCTTTCTGTAATTTATACTTTGTCATGTCTATTTACTTAGAAAATCTGTATGGGTCATATCCAGAACCTATCCCAGGTGGCTCCTGAGCAAAACTGGCCTGATGAGTACAGTCTGGGCTTGGACATAAAACACCCCCGGTTCAATTCCCTTCAGACACTCTGCCGAGTGCAAATCTCGCTACTCTTAAGTCATTAAAACTAAAACATTCTAACTGGTCAGGGAGAGCATAAAATAAGGACCACAGTGTATGTTGCCTGTTAAACATTATGGGAACCTTGAACAAATTTCCCTTTTGCTTCCACAGAGGAATTGTAGATGATCGTTATATTTTCATAGGCAAATCTTTTCCTTGAAAGCTGCATTGTACTAAGAAGTGGAATAGAACTTCAATCCTACCCCTAGTAAACTAATATTTGATGAAGGGATAGACTGTTCTTTCTCTGCTTAAGTGTTCTTGATCCGTTAGGTGGATTTTTGCTTTCACGGAGGCTCGGGGTCATTACTTTGCCATTACAGTCACACTGCGGACTATCTCCCCCCTCGTAGGAACAATATAACATGCCATGTGCATAAACATGAGTCTTGCCTGTTCCTAACAGCTGAATCTTTTGCAGCATATAAATGCAGCAATGAGAAAAACCTGCTAGGTTATGCATGCAGCCTCAATCCATAAATGATCTTACTTGGTGCGTGTTCTGCCACTGGTTGTGACCTCACTGACGTGCAAAGTCAGACTATTGGCCCATCTGACTCAGAACTGTCTATTCTGGCCACAGGTCTCCAGGGTATCAGGCAAAGAAAACTGAACCAAAGACCAGTGTTCCCTCTAAGCTGAGTTAGTGTGAGCTAGCTCACAGTTTTTTAGCCTCCAGCTCACACATTTTAGTCTGAGCTCAGGAAGGAGGGCTCCAGAGCAAACCAATATATGCAGTAGCCAAATTGCTCGCTCATAACTTTAATGCCAGTAGCTCACAAAGTAGAATTTTTGCTCACATGATTCCACAGCTTAAAGCATTGCCTATGACCTTTGGCAAGTAAACCACGTGCCAAGGGCCCTCCCTTCACTGAGTCACACTTCCTCCTATCTTTGCGTCATTCTATACCTTCCCTCAGCCCAGGTGAGCTGCTCAAAGTCTTACGCAATGGGATTCTTAGGAGATTGTTTTTGTTTAATCATCTCTACCAATATGACAAGCAAAATTCCTGCATAAGTCCAGTGCAGATATAGCTGCAGTGTGAATGACTCATAAAGGGGTTTAGTTAGTACTTGCAACGTAGCATCTCGGTAATTCAAATATACCCTTCAAATGATACGAATCTATACTTTCTGGGGGCCTACCTAGCAATTATCTTGCAAACACAGACATTAAAGCCGCTCTGCCGTCCAATTTCGCTATATGCTTAGAAGTTATTTCAGTTCAAAGCGCATAGATTAAATTGTGGCATCTAAGAACAGTTACAAAAGGGATTGAAAGGATTCTTCTTACCAAACCCCCCACCCCCCACTTTTATATAACTGCTATTATCTTTAATAGGAAATAGGTTGGGTCTCATAGGAATAGAGTGAAGATTCTTACATAAAATGCTAACTTGATTAAATTGCTAGACCTGATACCATTGTTCTCCACTCGCTTAACAACGGCTAAGAGATTGGCAGATGTTAAGTCTGCACTGCACAGGAGGTGCCTCCCAGCGTTTTACCACCTAATTGAATTGTTTCCTAATTTTGGGCTTAAGAAAATGAAATGCCGTTAAGGTTTTTTTTCCTTGATAAGCAGAAATTGCAGGAGGTCCCCAATTCAGACGGGGGCCTCAAAGGATAATCTCCTTCTGGAACTCCTGTTTTCCCTGTGGAAGGAAACATACTCATCGCACGTATACTGCCTGTACGATCCCTCCAACAGGGCAAAAATCACAGCTTAAGAACATAAGAACATAAGAGATGCCAATGTTGGATCAGGCCAAAGGCCCATCCAGCCCAACACTCTGTATCACACAGTAGCCAGAAATACCAGTGCCATCAGGAGGTCCACCAGTGGGCCCAGGACACTAGGAGCCCTCCCACTGTTGCCCCCCCCAAGCACGAAGAAGACAGAGTATCACTTGCCCCAGAGTCCCTATCTATACCTTGTGGCTCATAGCCACTGATGGACCTCTGCTCCATATGCTTATCTAATTCCCTTTTAAAGCCGTCCTTGCTTGTAGCCACCACCACTTCCTGTGGCAGTGAATTCCAAGTGTGAATCACTCTTTGGGTGAAGAAGTACTTCCTCTTATCCGTTCTAACCCGACCGCTCAGCAATTTCATGGAGGGCCCACGAGTTCTTGTATTGTGAGAAAGGGAGAAAAGTACCTCTTTCTCTACCTGCTCTTTCCCATGCATAATCTTATAAACCTCAATCATGTCACCCCTCAGTCATCGTTTCTCCAAGCTCGGGGAATTTGAGGCTGAGGAAAACAGAAGAGGTAACCCCTGCCATGACAGCATCGTAACTGAGGTTGCTGTTCCTTCCCTGTCCAAAATGATTTGCCCACAGATGTGCTAATTAGCCTTTAAGTCATAACAAACTCATAGCAACCTCATCAATGGGCCATTCCAGGCAAGACAAAGGCAGAGCTGAGAAGGGGCTGTGTGGCTCAGTGGCCTCCGCTTTGCATGCAGAAGGTCCTAGGTTCAGTCCCTGGCATCTTCCAGTTGAATGGATCTTAGGAAGTAGGTGATGGGACAGTCCTCTGCCTGAGACTCTGGAGTGCTGCCACCAGCCTGAGTAGACAATCCTGGCTCAGTATAAGTGTGTGTATTTGCCATTGCCTTCTTCTGCTTAGCTACCCTGGGTCTTCCCTTGTGGTCTCCCATCAAAGTCCTAACCGCGGCCAACCCTGCTTAGTTTCCAAGTTCTGATGAGCTCAGGTGAAGTTGGACTATTCAGGCGGCACAATTCCAAAGTTCAGAAATAATCCATCAGTTCTGGGGAGCAATCAGCATCCAATGGAAACCAATGGCGGGGGGGAAAAATCTCATGGATTTTAATTATTCTGAACAGCACTCGTTCTTTTTAAACCTCAGATTCAGCACTCAGCTGAGAAATGTTTCAAAGAACTGAGACCGCTTTTGCACATTCCAAGGAACCTGACAAAGAGGAGGAGTGAGTGACTCACACGTCTTCTCCCCCATGTTGTTTTGGAGCCCAGGGTGAGCCGATGCCTCTTTTTTAAAAAAAGCTTTGTCTATTTTCTTAGTTTCTAAGCTTGGCATTTCATTTCTCCGTTCACTCCTGACTGGAGAATTTAATCTTGTTAAAATAATAACAATAATAATGCAAAACAACATTGTTCATTACACGTAATACTATGCAAAACTCTGCAAAACATGATTGTTAATTACACCTTGTACTATGATATTAAGTACAGAATCCCACACGGTCTTGCTGTGCGTCTGCTTCTGCTTCTTATGGACAGTTGTGTGTGACTGTTCCTTCCAACGCACATGCCATCTCTCTAGCTCTGTTCACTTCAAAAACAGACTGCAGTTTCCAGGGCCGGCCCCAGCTTATTTTGCACCCTAGGCGAGGATCTGTTCTAGCGTCCCCCCCCCGGTGCGCCCACCAGGACACCCGGAGAAGAGGCTGACCATTGGGGCACTCACAAGCCGTCGCTCCCCCGGCCCTGCTGCTGCTCCTGCAGCTGCCAGTCCCCAGCCGTGAGGAGGAGGAGAAGCACTCCGGTGGGAAGCCAAGGGGGCAGGCAGGGAGAAGTTAGCCAGCCAAAGAGGCTGGGGTGGGGGTCACCTGGCCGCGGAAATGCAGGGCTTTTGGCGGGGGGGCTTTTGGCGAGGGGGAAGGTGCAGTTTGGCGCCCCTAAGGGCCGGCGCGCTCTAGGCAAACGCCTAGTTCGCCTAGTGAGCGAGCCGGCCCTGGGAGTTTCCCTTTGCCTGGAGGTGGTATACTACATAGGAGAGCATGGTACAGGACCCTGTATGGTCTTCTGCCATTTTGGTGCTATAAAATGCATCAGTGATATGTGTTATTCTTAATAGCACAGGCAAGCCCAATTGCATCTGATCTTGGAAGCTAAGCAGGCTTGGCCCCGGTCAGTACTTGGAGGGGAGACCGGCCGCCAAGGAAGACCAGGGTCGCTGTGTAGAGAAAGGCAATGGCAAACCACCTCTGAACGTGTCTTGCCTAGAGAACCCCGTGGGGTCACCGTAAGTCGGTTGTGACTTGCCAGCACACAGTTATTATTCAACGGTGATCAAGTTTGCCATGGTGAACCGAAAGCAGGCGTTTCAGGCTGCAAATGGAAGAGCTTGGCAGGTCAGGGCAGATTCAGGGAATTAATTCTGTTGAAAACAGAACAGAGGGTTTGATTGAAACTAAGGGCATTTTCACACACACTAAATAACGCACTTCCAATCCATTTTGCAACTGGATCCTACTCCGTGAAACGGCAAGATCCACTTGCAAACGGGTCACTGAAGTGGATTGAAGCTGCATTATTCAGCATGTGTGAAAACACCCTACGATTCCTGCTAATGGGAGGCACTTCTGTCAAGCAGAACAGAACTTTTCTGCCTCTCCCCCCCCCCCCACTGCAGCCCTCTCTGACAACGCTGCTCCTGGGGGACATGGGACCCTCAGGAATTTCAAGAGGGGAAAACTGAGGGTATGCAGCTGGAATGGGGGAAATGGCAGAAATTATACCTCCCCTCCTGTTAGCGGCAGAGCCCTCAGAATCCCACCGATTGGAGTTTAATACGAAGAAGAAAGGTGTATCCGGGGGGGGGGGATGTCTGCATATTCTTCATGGTAATGCATATTTTCTTTCCCCATCACAAGAACTCACATCTCATTGGCCCAGTGTCGAGAACTGGGGTGGTTGGGGCATCAAGCAAAGCTAGGGTTGCCAACCTCCAGGTGGTGCCTGGAAATCTCCTAGGATTACAAGGGATCTCTAGGCAACAAAGGTCAGCTGGAGAAAATGGCTGCTTTGGAAGGTGAACTCTGCGGGCATTATACCCCCACTGAAGTCCTTCCCCTTCCCAAACCCTGCCCTCCTGAGGCTCCCCCAATCTCCAGGTATTTCCCAACCTGAAGCTGGCAACCCTAACTGAAGCCTACAGACCCGCAGAAAGCCTCTCTCCTGCCACTGATGCATGGCCTCCTGGTGGGAATACCGGGTTGCAGTGAAAGAAGCCGAAAAGACAGGAGGAGCCATACTTGAGGCTCTGCTTCCTCCCTCCACGGGTCCGTCTCACTGGGGAATAAAAGACTGCGTCTCTGGGGGAGCAGCAATGGAGAGGTGGAGAAAGGAGGGGAGTTGTGAAATGGGGGCAGTGGGGGGGACTGTGATAGCAGCTGAGGATACCTTCTGCCTCAGGACCCCCCGACGTCTGCAGCAAGCACGGAAATCTCTCCTTGCTCCGTGAACACCCCTGCTGGATCAGACCAAGGTTCTGTCTAGTTCAGCATCCTGTTTCCAACAATGGCCAGTTCAGTTGCCACTGGGAAGCCCACAGGAAAGACCCACAGATGGTGCCCTGACTTTCCCCTTGCATCTGAGAAAGGGAAGCATCATGACTCTGAACCCAGAAGCCTTTGTCAGTTATCATGGCTAATAGCCGGCGACACTTATCCCTCCAACAAGTTTGTCCAAGCTAACCCTCTTAAATCCATTAAGCCAGTGACCCACATGACATCTTGTGGCAGTCAGTTCCACAAGTCGCCTACTTGTTCCACGCAGCAGTACAGCAGAAACATTGGGGGGGGGGCAGATAAAGTGGGAGTCAGGCATTCTCTCTCTCTCGCTGCCTTTATGGGAGTGTGCAAATGAGCCTGAAGAAACCTTGACGAAGGTAGGAGTCTGTATTATTTCTGAGTTGACTTTCAGAAGAAATCTAATTCATGCAAAATACTATACACATAGTGTGCACTAAAACACAAAAGTCTGTTTTACATGTTATTTTGATAGAAGTCTGGCTTTTGGAATTGTTAAACTATTTGCTAAGAAATAAAGGTCGTTTCAAAAACAGAATTAAAAACAACTTATTGTACCACACACAGACCCCACCGCCACCACCCACTGTATGACAAAAGTGTATTTATTACCTTCTCTAACTAGTCGTGTTTGGGCAATGGTTGGATAACCCTGGCAAAATATTATTCAATCGTTTGACTACCAGATTGTTCCAGGTTGTTTCTTTTTGTGGCAGATTTCTGTTTCTTTTTGAAAATGTAGATTTCATTTTTGTGTCCTACGATGTCAGTTTTGACGCATAGTTTGGAGTCAGTGCTTAGGGTTAAGCCCAGACCTACAGAGAGAAAAACAAAACTATGATTAGGAACGGCAACGGTATTTGGTTTCCCCCGCAGGGCTCTTTTTGTAGCAGGAACTCCTTTGCATATTAGGCCACCACCACCCCCAATGTAGCCAATCCTCCAAGAGCTTACAGAGCTCTTCTTACAGGGGCTACTGTAAGCTCTTGGAGGATTGGCTACATTAGGGGTATGTCGCTTAATATGCAAATGAGTACCTGCTACAAAAAGAGCCCTAAAATGTATGTTACTGGCAAAACCTGTATTAGTTCTCTTAACTTCATCAAACAAGGATGGCGTTGCTGGTTTGATGGGTTTAACTGTGCGTGGCATCAATAACAATTCCAAAAATCAATAAATGATTAGTTAAAGGATAATTAATTTATAAACAAATATGCAAACCATTTATACAAGTTCCAAATCCTGAGCAAAATTATTCATACAATACACAATTCATAATCAGAGCATATATGATTTAATGTAAGTCCTGACTATGGCTCACAAAGTCCAAAACACTCCAAAGTGCTCAGTCCCTCCTAATGAACAATATGCTTCACAGCATAAAAGGGGAAAACAAGCTTCCAGAAGAGACCCACTCCAACAGTCCCAAGAGAGGAACACTTGAACGGTTCCAAAAGAAGAACGACAGGATTGCCAGTTCCTTCAATATGCTCCGCATTTCATCAATACGGCTTTATCAAGTTGGAACCCATAACATGAAGGATATCACTGAAAAACAGTCTCACAGTATTCAATTTACAATAGAATTTCCAAGTGGGCTGTACCATCACAATACACAATATTCTCACAGTACTGTGAAGCATATTGTTCATTAGGAGGGACTGAGCACTTTGGAGTGCTTTGGATTTTGTGAGCCATTTACAGAACTTGTGCTAAATCATTTATGCCCTGATTATGAATAATTATTGTATGAATAATTTTGCTTAGAATTTGGAAATTGTATAAATGGTTTGCTTATTTGTTTATAAATGAATTATTTAATTATCATTATTTATTGATTTTTGGAACTGTTACTGGCACCATGCAGAGTTAATATCTTTGTGTTTACATATATACTGTGTGTCTCAGTATTATATTGGTTGGCATATGAGCTGGTGAGTGTAGTGACCAGAGCACATGCATTGGGATATTTCCAGAACAGAAGGATAAGTAAGACTTCCAATCTGAAACAATGCTCGAAATTCCCTGTTTCATTTCTGACCAAGTATTTCCAATCTGAAATTAACCTTGGGATTCCATGCACTGTTTTGGATTTGAAATATCTGAATGCACACCCCTATCAAAGTGCCAGACCACAACTGGGGAGACACGAGTTCAGATTCTCACTTGGACATTCCCTCTGTCTCACAGTGCAAACAGACATGACGTTGGGAGTTCTGTGAACACAGGTCCCAGGGCATTTTCTCTAAAAATCAGATGTCTGGGGCCCCAAAGTGGATTGCAATGAAGTGTAAGGTAGGAGGTTAAGCCTTCCCCCTTACGGCATTTCCCCAACCTGAACTGCCCCACAGAACTGCAAAATGTCCTCCTGTATACTCCCTCGAGTTTCTCAGAGGAAGGGTGGGGTGAAAATGTGATAGACGATATCAGAATATTCCTCCAACTGAAGGTCAGTTCACACACCTCTGGTTGGAAGCAGGGGTATGAGTGAATGCACCTTTCCCATCAAACACATGGCCCATGAGAAGGCATTACATAAATACCTTAAATAAATTAACAAAGCAATTTCATTAAACTAGTTATTGACAGAAACCTGGGAAGAAATAGCAAAAACAACTGGATCTCCGCCTGAATTAGAGGAAACGTCAACAAGAAAGAGAAGGAAAAGGAAAACATATCCCATACTCTTAGTGTGTGATCCCATGATCCCGAGCAGAATGCGGTCCCGTCACATGAAACTCTCAAAGTGCTAACGCGATTCTCATGCCCGAACAGAATAGAGACACGTGACCCTTTCAGAACATCCCACACGTTGATGGTGTAGTCATTGTAGCCTGCAAATAGTAAGCGACCTGCAAAAGAAATTTCATTCATAAAGAATAGCCATTAAGTAAAAACTTTCATTGCTACACACTGGAAAACGACAATGATACCCACACTTTCCCAATGGCACAAAAAGTTGTGGGATTTATATATCATGGCTAAACTCTTGGATAATCTTACACATTTTGACAAATGTCCTACCCACACCAATTTTACTTCTGTATGGTTCCCCATCCTAATCTCTCTTACTTTGCAGGATACCCCTCCGGTAATGAATATCCTATGGCTCTGGTAAAATAGATCACTTAGATCCAACTGGCTAGTCTGGTAATACTTGTTATATTTGTATTCCTCTTATACTCGTTTTCAACCCTCAGTTTATTGATGCAATCATTGTTGAACACAAGTTAAGTTTTAAATGGAAATACTGTCACTGGCTACCTAATTACTGTTGTATTCTCAAATGTTGTTTTGATGATTACCTTCATTTTGTACATTCTCTTTGAAAATTTAATAAAAAGATTTATACAAAAAAGAATAGCCATTAAACTACAAAAACTGTTATGGCCACAGGATCCAACAGATAAAATACATCTAAATAGTCCCCCAGTTGGGTGGGGCATAACGTTATGTTAAAATTAATTTAAGAAAAACAGCAGCATCCCATGTGCAGTTATGTCATTTCCGGGAAAACCCCAGCAATGATGGAGGCTAACTCCAGGAATCGCTGGGAACTCTATGGTTTTGCCAGAGAGCTTTCTGGTGATCCCTAGAGCTACCCTGCGTCACTTCTGGGTTTTCTATAGTGGTGCACATAATGCCGTCCAAACCCTCCACCAATTGCCAGGCCTAGCCTGGCAGCCCTAGATGCCTTCAAACTTGGCATGCCATGCACTCCAAGTCCAATAAGAGGCCAGCACAGCCTCCCCAGAAGTTATCTCTTGCCTAGATTGTGTTTATGAGCAAGAGAGAAATCTCCCCTTCCTTCTCTTGTGCTCCCTCCCATTACTATTGCTGCTCTGAAATAACAGCAGGTGCACCAGCAGTAAGCCAGCTGGACAGAAAGAGGGGGGGAAATATCCCTCCCTCCCTCCTTTTCTCTGACAGATTGAGGTGCCCAATGTATACTGGGAAATGTAGTTCCCAGGGTGCCAGTCATCCTAACGCAAGAAGAGAGGTGCTGTCGGAAGGAGGAGGCAGAACCTTCTTTTCTTCTAGCTGGCCCATCAGCACCGCTGTCAAAACCGGGTTGCAAACTAGAGGCTTCAGCAATGATATCAGAGGGAGCAACATGGAGCTCTGAGCCCACAGCAGCATGCACGATCTGACTCAGTGTAGCCAGCCCTATGCACTGGTTTACTGATGGCTTATCCATGGCTAGTTACGAGGCAAGCCCAGGTGGCAAGACGTGAGCACAACTGCACCATGCATGCAAACTGCTTGCTCCTCCTCCAATAGAAAGGAGCGTTTCTACAAGAGAACGCACACGAGAAACTATACCGAGTCTGACCACTGGTCTATCCAGGTCAATAGTTTCTACTCCATGGTTCTCTGCATCACCTGGTATCTGAGCCTTACGCCCATATGCTGGGAACTGAACCCAGGACCTTCTGCACACAAGAGATGATGTGCTGCCACTGACACTCAAGCAGCAGGCAGCCTGCTAGAAGCGGTGCACTTAACACACCTTCCTCATACAACAACCATCAACAGGCCATGCGGAAAACTGCTGCTTGTCTACATCAGGGGTCTCCGACCTTTTTGAGCCTGGGGGGTGCCTTTGGAATTCCGAAACAGTCTGACGGGCACGGCCACGAAATGGCTGCTGCAAGAGGCACAGTCAGTCACACAGCAGCTGCTGCACCTTCCATTCAATCACACAGTGAAGATCCTTGTGCTGTTGGGGCAGCTGCTGCCAAAGAAACGCTTTTAAAAATCCGCACAGCCAAGCCAGTCTCCAGTGGCTGATCAGAAGCCTTGCTGAGCGAGAGACCCACCCGCCCCACCCACTCTCTCAAAACACTTGACGGACACCAGAAAAAGCATTAATGGGGATCCCTGGTCTGCATGCTTTTAACCCAATAGGGCATAAATGTTGTGTTACTCTACTCGTTACGTTGCTAATGGCGTTCCTTTAAAATATTAATTTCCCTATTTTATAGCATTTCAAACTGATTCTCAACGCTAGATCCAATTACCGGCAGCATTCAAAAGAATCACATGGATGCGGACCTTAATAAGTGCCTATCATGGAGTCTTTGGAGGTCTCCTTCAGTCATCTGCCTCTTCATTTTACAAGGCTGCAATTATACCCAATTTCCTAATTGTTCCTAAGCCGATGAGACTGAGCAGTTAAAACAAGACCTACCCCAAAAGGAAGCGGCTGTAATGACCACGCGCTTCCCCCAGCCCACGCCTCACTGCCGTCTGATTGCAGACTGGCAGCTCTGTCCGGACGCAATAGTTTTAATGATTTATTTCACTAATTTGGTTAATCAGTACATTGGGAACAACAAAGCTAAACCGACGAGGGATTTCACGGCAGTTCTCATTTCTCTCCCTCGCCCCCAAATGCAGCAGAATTTCAGCCTCACCACTGAGAGAGAAGTCCACACTGGATGCCCCAAAGATTATGCTCTCTTTGGAATAAATAGCGACTTCTCTGTCTGCGCGGAGGTCATATAAGCGGCACTAGAAGGAAACAGGTTAAAAAAAAAGGCAACATCTCAGCTTAAGCAGAGGCCAAAACACACAAATGATTTGTTTCTAACGTGATGTTCATCGAGTAGAAGGGCTTCCCACCTTCACATTTTCTTCACTTGCGCTTCTGTCCTGCAAGTGTTTTGCTCCCTCTAGTAGTCAATTCAATATTACATTCAGAGGTCATTTCGGGGGGATCGCGGGGGATCGCAGTTCCCCCGGGTGAGGTACGGGGGGCGGGGCACATGACGAAGCCCTGCCTCCTGCTTCCGCTCGCCCCACTTCTGGCCCTCATTCAGCCAGGAGGAGGCAGGAGAAGAGGGAGGGTAAGGTGCTTCCTCCCTGCCTCTCCCCACCCCTGCCTGCCTGGGGCCAGGGAGGGCCTTCGTGGGGCTTCCTCGCACTCCCGCCAGCCTTGCAAGTCCACCGCCGGGCCCCTCATGGGGCTCGGCAGTGGAGCTGCAAGGCCGCCAGCGGCGTCCAGGACCGTTGGGGGCGGGGTGTGTGGCCTTATGACACACTTCCGGTGATGTCAGGGGGGGTGGCATATGCTAATGAGTTATGCTAATGAGTTCCCCTAGCTCTTTTTCTACGAAACGACCCCTGATTACATTGCCTAAATGTCCAGCTTGACTCCCTGCAGATTTAAATTGCAGGTTTTTTATGCCGGACATAAAGCTATTCAATATCGAATCAAACACTAGAGGGAGCAAAAGACATGCGGAACAGACCCTCCCTCCCAAGCAACAGGGACACACAAGAAAGGAAAATAAGAATTCGGAAAACCCCTAATCCAGATTGGTTCCCTTTGAGAAAAAAAAAATCAAGGTACAAAGATATAAACACATAAACAGAGGGTACAAATGAGTGATTCCCCCACAAAGATGGTGATAATAATTCCGCTATGCAAAATAATATCCTAATCTATGATCATAACCATCATACATTTCGATATTTTCCATAATGATTTCTTTCTCTTTCAACAATCCATAGATTTCATTTGTCTTGTACCGGATTAACCACTAATATTTCTCCTTCCCAAGCTTGTCTAAAATAGCTGCAGTTTTATTCACAAGAATTATATGTGAATGATTTCTTGAGCACATTCATGTGTCACCCTTCCCCCAAGGAACTTAGAGATGCGTACATGGATGGTTATTTCCATTTTATTCTCAGTGCAGTCCTAAGAGGAACGTTTGGCTGAGAGCGCAGCAACTGGCCCTTGGTCACCCAGTGAGCTTCAGGGCTGAAGAGGTATGTGAATCTACCTCTCCCTGGTCCTCATCCAACATTCCACTAAGCCACAGTGGTTATTTGTGTGTGACAATGCCACTCTAAATAGGTATGATGCCACTGACGTCAGTGGATTTGGAAGGGTGTATCCCTGTTTACGTTGGTGCTGTCAAATGCTCTAATGCAACCAAGGATTATGGTATCCAAAGGACTATCATTTTGTATTTGAGTCTCCTAATTCTCTAAGGTAATCATCCAAGAGTTTGCTTTGGCGTACCTCTATAGGTTAGGCAGGGTGGTTCACTGGGGACAGAACACGCTTGGTGGTGGTTTCCATGGTGATGGTTTCCATTGGTCCATCAAGGGCGGTATTGTCTACTCAGACTGGAAGTGACTGTACAGGGACTCAGGCAGAGGTCTTCCACAGCACCTACTACTGAATCCCTTTAATTGTAGATACCAGAGATTGAACATGGGACCTTCTGTACATTAAGCAGATAATCACTCAGCCATCTCCACCACCACCCCAAACCTAAAAACACTAGTCCCAGGAGATAATATTGGGGGAGACCTCAGCTTCTCTGCTTTCCTGTTGCCTCCAGAATAACTGGTTGGCATAGTGTGAGAGCAACAGGATGCTGGACTAAATGGGCCATTGGTCTGATCCAGCAGGACTCTTCCTATGTTCTCATCACAGTGGGGGATCATGGAAGATCCATTATCACACAATCACGTTCTTTCTCAACCACATCTGCTTTCAGACTTTTGTTTTGCACCTTTTGCATGTGATTATGCATAGGTTTAGGGGTACCACAGAAACTGAGGTTGAGATGCCTTTGAATACATTACTACAAAATGATTAATAATTATATGTGGTTTTAGGTCTATGGGTTTTATTCACTGTGGGGAGATTCTCTCTGACACTGCTTTATCTTGCATCATAACCTTGTAATGGAGAGGTAGGACATATTTATTTAAAAAATCACTCGTTCTAAAGATAATTCTGTGACTTATCAGGACTGAGCAGGCTCACTGCACTCCAGGAGGCATCAAATGTTGAGGGCAATATTATTGGGTAAAGGTTCCCTTGATCGAAAGCCAGTCGAATCCGACTCTAGGGTTGTGGTGCTCATCTCCGTTTCAAAGCCGAAGAGCCAGTGCTGTCCGAAGACATTTCTGTGGTCATGTGGCCAGCATGACTAAACACCAAGGCGCACGGAACGCTGTTACCTTCCCACCGAAGTGGTACCTATTTAGCTACTTGCAATTTCTTGCTTTCTTGCTAGGTTGGCAGGAGCTGGAACTAGAGATGGGAGCTCACTCCATCATGCGGCACCCGGGTCTTGAACTGCTGAAGTACTGACCTTCCACAGCCTGCAGTTCAGCGTCTTAACCACTTGAGCCACCGCAGCTCCAATATTATTGGGAGGGGGATGGAAAACAGAAGATGATGGGAGAAATTGGGTCGCTCGAGCCCTTAAGTGTTTACAGTTTCTTGAAGTTCTGTATGTCGGAGGGGAATGTGTCCCCCCCCCCCCGGAATTACTTACAGACTCTCCCTTTATGCTTTTGCAGTAATCTACTCTTTTTGTCATGGTTGCTTAAAGAACCAGAACATCGATATAGGAAAGTACTGGTTCAGAACATAAATGCATTCAACAGCAGAGGGTAATGTGGCCAAACCATGTGGATTATTCCTGGGAGTCGGAATTACAAGATATCTGCAATTGCAGAGGACCTGTGCAGGCACCGTATGGATATTGAGGATGCCCTAAGCGATGATGCAGACGCAAATCTGAAAGCACCCATTATACAATCAAGCGGCTGGTGTTTCAGAGTTTGGAAAACCCAAACTTTGCCTCTCTCTATTCAGCTGTGAATCTTGGTGGGTGGTCCCGGGCATGTTGCTATTTCTCAGCCTACCAACACCTCCAGGGTTGCAGTGAAATTAAAAACAAGATGCAGATAATGCTTGCTACCCATGCCCAGCCCTCAGAACAGAAATCTAAATAAATACAGAAGCACAACCGACCTCCCCCTCCCACCTTCTTCAGCGTCTTCCCAGGCGCTTACAAGAAACACAGTTTTGTTGTGGTTTAGCAACCTTTCCTGCCTGCCAAGTTGGTGGGTAGGTGTAACGTGCCTGTAATGATAGGTATTAATTCACATGATGCGGAAACTTTCTACTGCCCTAAGAAAAGCCTTCGTTTTATGTGCTTTTTTGAAAACTGCATTTCAGTGTACGGACAATGGGGCAAAAGCCTGATTTGTCTCCTGAAGTCTGCTTACTAACGTCTAATTTAAATGTTCGAGTGGCACTGAAGTCCCTCCCCATTGCCAGAAAACCCTTAGTGGAGACCTTCTGCACAGCAAGAGATTACAGAGGGGTTTCCCCCAAACTTGGCTCCTAGGGAAAACAATATTTTCCCAGTGTCTTTGTCTCAGAAAAGGCATAGCCCAAATCTGGCCCCTGATAATCTTTCATTAGCAACCCTGTTTTAGTAACAGATGATCTAAAGGCATTTTCATCCTGACCTGGATGGCCCAGGCTAGCCCGGTCTCATCAAACCTCTGAAGCCTAAGTAGGGTCGGCCCTGGTTAGCTCTTGGATGGGAGGCCACCTATGCGAATCTTTTGCCCTGACTGTCAGCTATGCTGCCATGGGGGTGGGGAGGTTCGTTCTCTTCTAATTGCCTTTGCATTCCTTCTGTGCCTCTTTGCTGCTACAACGCTTATCTCTAAGTACTGCAGGTGGTGATGTTGATGTCTGGTTTTCTTGGGAACCGTTTCGTTCCCAGCTTCAGCGCTAAACGGCCGGAGCTCTATCTCCCGCGCGTGGGAGGATGGCTAATTGGCCAGGGCAGTGGGGGGTTGCATACGAATTCCCTTTATCCTATGATGCCCCATGGGCAGCCGTCATTCTTCAGTGCCTATGTTAATGCATCTATAGCTCTTCGATAAAGTATTACCTTTCACGAAAGCGAGTCCTACGTTGTCGGCTGTGGGTTCTGACATTGACCTGGATGGCCCATGCTGGCCTGATCATACTTTGCAGCTAGACAGGGTCAATTCTGGCTAATATTTGTGATGGGAGATTACCAAGAAGTCCAGGGTTGCTATGCAGAGGCAGGCAAGGGCAAAACACCGCTGAATGTCTCTTGCCTCGGAAACCCTGCAGGGTCACAGTAAGTCAGCTGTGACTTGACGGCACTTTCCAGCACCACAGGCAGGTGTACCTTTGCTCTCAAAGATTAAAAAGGCAGCTTGGGACATGTGATTTTGAGCTGGGAGGGGAAAGATTATGCAAGCCTCTGTTTGGAGTCTGTCCAAAGCTCCTTTGGGTGCAGGGAAGAATGCTTAGCCTGCAGTGTGAAGCTCAGACACACAGCAGAGAAAGCAGCGGCACCATAGATTGATTTTTCTGTCTTTCTTTCTTTGGATGGGAGCTCACCAAGAAGACCAGGTTCGCTATGCAGAGTCAGGCAATGGCAAACCGCCTCCAAATGTCTCTTGCCTTGAAAACCCTATGGGGTCATCATAAGTCGGCTGAGACTTGACGGCACTTTCCAGCCCCACCCAAAGGCACTTCCAACAGGCAAAGATCTTCTGAAGTAATCCTGCCAAATTTAGATCTCCCGCAGGCCATCAGAACTGCAGAAGAGGCTCTCGGCGGCTCCCACATTGACTAGATAAGACCAAGGGTAATAGTAAGCAACTTCTCAATAGGGTGAAAAGCACATGAGCTCAACAAACCATCAGTCCTGTCTGCAAAACAATTTCGAAATGGGTTGCAAAGCGGTGGTCACCTGACAATTCCACTGTATGTCCTCAGTCCGGCAGTGCTCGTTTTGTGGCTCACAGAGAGCCACGCCAGCAGTTACCATCAGTCAAAAGGGTCACACATTTACTTCCATCCCCAGGAAAAGACTCCCAGATCAGGGGGACTTGCAGCTTATCTGCCATCCAGTCCCTCCAGGTGGCTCTTCCAAGGTGGGAACCACCTACCGACCATGAATCCTACCAGGCAGTGGCCTTACTCAATTTTTTGGAACATGCAGTGGGTGCCACATCAAAGAGCGGTGCTCGGAAGATCCACAAGTGGCATGTCAATGACCCACATGTGCCTCCTGAGCCACTGAGTATCTCTGCCTTAGCCAATTGCTTTCAGTGTACATTCTGTGGAAAATGCACAAGGAATTTTACATGCACCCACAGCTTGATTTTAGCCAGTTCCAGCCCCAGTTTGGGTAATAATCAGACCATTCAAAAAATAAAAAATAAAATCAGGCAACCTACTGTGGCATCGTCTGAGCCAGAGGCAAAAGCATCTCCACTTGGATAGTACCTATACATGGAATTTAAAAATACCTGTTACATCCACAGGGTTCATTCTAAAAACAGTTGTCATATCTTGCAAAGCGATCCGGATATTAAGAAGCAGGGCTATTTTGGGGCAGGGACGCACAGGAACGGAGTTCCGGCTGGCTCCCAAGTTGGCCACACCCAGCAGGAACTCATTAGCATAATAGGCCACACCATAATAGGCCACACCCAACAGCAGAAACTGATTAGGATTGGCTACATTCGGGGTATGTGGCCTAACATGCAAAGGAGTTCCTGCTCCAAAAAAAGCCCTGGGTTTTGACAACAAACAAGGTAAACAGAATAAGAAGCAAAAGGTGGGTGTGGCTGGGTGACCACACTTCTGGTAACACTGGGGTGGGGCCTAATATGCTAATGAGCTGTGTTGTCATAGGTGTGGCCTAATATGCTAATGAATTTCTGCTGGGCTTTTTCTACAAAAAAAGCCCTGTTAAGAAGTATTGCTATTTGTGGCTCAAAACAGATAAAGACACCGGGAGATTGGAGACCGGATCTTCCCAGTATCTTTTAAAGCTTAATTATGTCCGCACGGGGCCAAATCCAATCTATTGATTACCAATAAAGGTCAGAGCAGAGGGATAGTACACAGATTTCCATCAGTCTTTTAAAATTCCATTACAGCTCAGTCCACGCCGGGGTCCCTCAGGGGCTGAACCCTTTCATCCCTGCATAGTTTCACTAATCAAAACCCTTGCGCCGTTCTAGCCCTTCAAAGAAAAACAAAAGACACTGCTGTCTCCAGGGTGCGTTCCACGCCCACTCGATGTGCTACCTTAGGTGGCCTCAACAGGCTGGGCCTCGGTCGGCTCTCCATTCTCCCCACTACAGTAACTCGTACTTTGCATCTTCAAACGTCTTTATTCAGGCTTTCCACAAATCAGGGTTCCCAGGGCAGTTCACAGAGCTCCCTTTCCTGGGCGCCTCTTGTTCCTCCCCTAGCCCGCACCAACAGTCTCGCCTTCATGCACATCTCCCTCTCGTGCCCTGTGCCGCCCAACTCCCCTCTGTGGCTGCCCTTAAATCTCCCCCTGGCTTAGGACCCACAGCTGCTGAGCCTGTACCGATCTCCCCTGCCTTCCATAGGCCAAATGATTCCTCTGGCCTACAGGCACGCCTTCCCCAGACTGCAAGGCTCCAGGCCCAATAGCCAGCCTCTCCCCAATCCATGCCCTTCTGCTAAACTAAACCCATACAATATGTTGTCGAAGGCTTTCACGGCCGGCGTTCATCAGCGGTTGTAGATTTTCCGGGGTGTATGGGCGTGGTTTTGCCATTGTAGGTCTCACCTTGATACAGAGAGTACTCTGTCTTTCTGTGTTCGACCTCTGGGGATGCCAGTCACAGCTACTGGCGAAACGTCAGGTCCTACAATGCCAAGACCACGGCCATGCAGCCCGGAAAAATCTACAACAGCTAATAAACCCATGCAATTGGGTGAGAGGTCTCCAGTTGCTCTCCCCTGCTGGCTTTTAAAGAGGCCCTGTCCCCTTTCAGCCGCTCCGTGCCCCCAGACACATACTTATTGTTTCCCCTTCAAAAGGCTAATAAGAGGGCAAAATGGTGAAACTGTGTGGGGATGAAAGGGTTAAGTCCCCCCTTGCGCCGTTCCACTCTGCTCGGGGGGGCTGCCTACAGGCGAAATGTACCTTGTCCGATCCTTATTGGTAGTCAGCACCTCTTCACACTGCTGCATGACCAACAAATAATGAAGCCCCCCTCCAGGATCCCTGACACCTGTAATGGAGAGACTCTGCCTTCACTTTCCCACCCACATCCAGCCTGCCACAACTACAGGGCAAGTGAGGGCAAGTGAGGGCTTGGTTCTGTAGATTCAGCTTTGCCATTCCACCAGCTTGTCACAGACATAAGACAGGGAGGAAGTCGGCCCCCCCAACCAGTCTCTTACTCCCATACTCTCACACCATCCCGAAATGTCTTTTTGTCTGCCAGTATTTCTGTGCCTGCGATGGATGGTAGAAAGCGGCAATGGTAAACTGACCTGACGCTGTTGACATCTGATTCGTGGGTTTCAAAAGACTGGATGCACTGGCCAGTCCGCATGTCCCAGACCATTGATTTTTTATCACACCCCTGAAAACAGAAAAAGGCAAAGTCATGGCAAGACCCACATTTTAATGTAAACTTCTGATGGTGCAGCCTGACTGGCGTGGGGTCCCTTCCTGACCAAACCTGTGTTAACTTTGCATCTTCTCTGCAGACCAAAGTTCTGCAGACCAAAAGACCCTGCTGGTGGTAAATGTTTTGTCTTCCCATCCAAAAACTTGAAGCTTCTCTAGGGTTGCCAAATACACCTCGGAGCAGGGGATCTTCGCTGGTGTCCGGGAGTTCGGTCGGGCGCGTGCAGCGCACCGGCAGGACGTCACCGGCAGTGACGTCACCTGCTGGAAATCCCAGTTCTTCCTCCCCTGAATCTTCAGTGGGGAAAACTCAAATATAAATATGAGGAGGGGGGAAAAAACCCAGAACTCGAATGGTTTCTACTTCCTCGCAATATAGCCACAGTTGGAAAATGGGTTGGCTTGCCGGGGGTGGGGTGTCAGTTTCTAGAAACAGGCTATCAGACAAGCGGCACAAAACTTCCACGGCTCTTGCTACTTGAGTCATCAGCACCAGGTCCATTTCTCACACGATGGAGGGGAAAGCCCGACTTTAGGATTATCTCTGTACTTCATGGGCTGGGAAATACCTGGAGATTTTGGGGGTGGAGCCTGGGGAGGGCGGCAGCATTTGGGGAGGGGAGAGAGATGTCAGCAGGGTAGAATGCCACAAAGTCCACCCTACAAAGCAGCCATTTTCTCCAGGGGAACAGACCTTGCTTGTCTGGAGGACAACTGTAACAGCGGGAGGTCTCCAGGTGCAACCTGGAGGCTGGCAACCCTACTCACGGACCACTCCATAATCATCTTCTCCCCAAATCCACACCCCAGCATTCTAGAAAGAGAACAGGTGCAACATCCTGCAATTCTTTCCCCTGCATTCATTTTTAAATCCAGAGTGGCACGGGGAAGGTGGGCAACTGAGCGGGACACGAGCAGCGGGAAGAAGAGTCTGCTGAACTCTTGACTGGCCACTGGTTTTCATTTTCCCCCAGCTCAAAATCACCCTCCCCACGAGGCTTTTTCATCCAGAAAGGGGAGGTGGATGGAGACGCTCCAGGAAACTGTACCTTTGCTCTCAAAGATAAAACAACAGCTGGCCCAGGCTAGCCTCATCTCGGCAGATCTCAGAAGCGAAGCAGGGCCAGTTCTTGGATGGGAAACCACCAAGGAGGCTCAGGGTTGCTAACGCAGAGGCAGGGATGACAAACGACCTATGTCAGTCTTTTGCCCTTATCTGGATGCCCCAGGCTAGCCCGGTCTCATCAGATCTCGGCAGCGAAGCAGGGCCGATTCTGGTTAGTATTGGGATAGGGGACCACCAAGAATCCTAGGGTTGCTTCGCAGATGCAGGCAATGGCAAACCACCTCTGAATGTCTCTTGCCTTGAGAGCCCTATGGGAGCTGTACCTTTGCTCCCAAAGATTTTTTAAAAAGCAGCTGGGGAGGGACATGTGATTTTGAGCTGGAAGGGAAAAGGTTATGCAAGCCTCTGTCTGCAGTCTGCCTGAAGTTCCTTTGGGTGTAGGAAAGAATGCTTAGCCTGTAGTGTGAAGCTCAGATACACAGCAGAGAAAGCAGTGGCACCATAGGTTGATCTTTCTTTCTTTCTTTCTTGCACGGCAAGCGTTTTGTGAATGTTTTCATCCTCTTTCACAAAGAAGCAGCAAAACCGCAAGTAGCGAAATCGCAGCTCAATGCTTCTGGCGCTATCCCACGTCACAAAAATTCCCAGGAGATGATGAGATGAATTCACACCATTTTTCTGACTCCCCTCCCCCAAAAGAGTCCAGGACAACCTCCCCCTTAAAAATCCCATGATGCTGCGGTATTTTTACTATCTGAGATCATCACCTCTGCTGTTTATCTGAATCCACCCTTTGTAATTGCACTTGAACATAGACCTTGGCGTTGGAAAACAGGTGGGATGACCTGTACAAACCAACCCCCAGCAATTAAGTTGTTGGAGGAGATCAAAAGCCCTCCTATTGTGTTGTCCCCATGCATTTGTTGGGGTAGCCCTGCTCAGCAGCCATACCTACAAATATTCCCTTTTGCTTGGAGACACCCCCCTCATTGAAACAGAGTTAACATCTGCCCCCCACCACAAAACACGCAGGCCCCATGCAGTTTTCCTTCCATCAACACCAGCCTACTCATCCAGGGCTAGCTCCAGATCTTTGGGGGGCCCTGGGTAGAGAGTTCCCGGGGGGGGGCCCTTCCCATCCACTCACTCACACGTCTCACAGCCTAACTATGGATCCTTCCTGACCATCTGCACTGCCCGCAGCCCTTTCCCCTGATGGCACTGACCGCCCAATGTGCAACTGGATGCATGGGTGACAAGTGAGCAGGCATGGAAACGGCATGTTGGGGAGCCGGCAGTAGCAGGCCCCAGCAGAAGCCCTGGCAGCTGCCCCACCTAGGGGGAAGCTGGCGCCAGCCCTGTACTTACCCCTGAGACAAAAGTGTTTCCTGTTTCCGAGGGAGCAAGATCCAAACACAAGACGTCGGCCCCATGCCCATGGAAGCTTTGCAACAGCTGCCCACTTTCAACATCCCAGAGAGCACAAGTGCCGTCTCCGCTAGCAGTCAAGATCTGGAGAAGAGAGAAGGAAAGGAAGGTTGTTGAAAGGATGCGCATGGCTGTGCCCTGGAGGGGCCGTGGCTCAGTGGCAGAGCATCTGTTTGGCATGCGGAGGGCCCCAGGTTCAATACCCAGGTGAGAGGATCAGAAAGCAGACCTCTGCCTGAGAGACCCTGGAGAGCCGCTACCATTTTGAGTAGACAATACTAGCCTTCATGGATTATAGGCCTGTAGCCAGGATTTTGTGGATTGTGGGGCAATTTTTTCCTCTGGTGGGGCTGAAGTTCTCAGTGCAGAAAGAAAAACCAGAATTCTGAGGACTATGACTCAGCTACTGTGGAATCAAGTCTTTTTAAAAACCAATGGGTCTGATTCAGTACAAGGCAGCTTCACGTGTTGAACTTTTGGCAATATTTTCAGGGGGGCAAGCTCAGAAAAACAAAAGAGACGTCATGTATTATTTCTGTGTTTCAGAATTCCCAGTTTTCACTCGACATATAAGAAGGAATAGTTAAGAGGGTGCAGAAATTGCTTTGTTTTGGATATCAGAGTAAACAAAACAAAACAATACTTTACAGCACACATGCGAGTCAGTCAGAGGAGGGTTCGTTTTTAGTGCAAAACTCTCCCCTTTTAATCCAGAAAAACCATCCAGCCAGGACAGCAGGTATTATGAACATCTCCCTTGTCGCCCCCCCCCCCAATCTATACGCAGTAAGAAGCTCAGAAAACATATGTAGGATGGATCACTAATTGCCCCCTTGTGGCTGCATTTTAAACAGTTTTGCCAGCGAAAGAATATGCGTCATTTCTTGGCTGTCAGAATGGCTCAGAAAACCAACTGCCCCGAACATCAGGATGATGTGGGGCTTAAATGAAAAGCCAGGGGGTAGCATCACTCTTCCCCCACCCTGCTCATGCAGTCAGTGTACTGGACACATTTAAAAAGCAGTCACGTCGCGGACAAACAAGACCAGTTAAAATGGGAGACGTAGAAAAGGCGGTTTTGTCCGATTGGTTTCGCACGGAAGAAATGCCAAGTCTAGCGAGTCACTGGCCCGGCAAGCAAAGTCAAAGGAGGCAATCCTGAGCATGCCTACTCAGAGGTAAGTCCCATTTTATTCAATGAGACTTCCCTCCAGGGAAATGTTCTTAAGATTGCAGCCATGTCTCACTGTAGTGTCCTCAAACTCTCCTCGGAAGCGGCATCAGTGCATCTGACGCCCAAAATAAGCCACAAGCACGCATGGCCTCATCATGAATCTCAAAAATAAAAGTTCAGATTTGGATAATATTATACAAAAGTGGAACACATGTGCAGACTTCCTGTGCTCCCCTCCATCCTCTTCTCACCCCCCGAAAGATCATACTTGGGGTTGCGGGACCCCCTTCAGGGGACAGCCACATGTGTCATGAAACCTTCCCCTTCTTAATTGTCTGTTAGCATAGCTCCCCTGAGAGAAGAGACAGAAGGAGCCGTTTCACCGCCTTCCCTCTTCTTGTTGTATCCCCCGACTCATGTGGCTATCCTTCTGTGATGGTGCTGCAACCCCAGGATTTCTCTTTCGGATGGTCAGGAGGTGATGTTGAAGAATCTGTGCTCCATGCACAGGTGCTAGGATACCAGCCAAAGCTTCAACCAGAGGAAGTGTGTATGCTGGGAGGGGAAGGGTCAGTGGTAACCACTGTATCTCAGTGGTAGAACATCTGCTTGGCATGCAGAAGGTCCCAAGTTCAATCCCTGGCATCTCCAGTTAAAAGAATCAGGTTGTAGGTGATGTGAAATATCTTGATCTGGCTCAATGGCAGAGCATCTGCTTGGCACGCAGAAGGTCCCAGGTTCAATCCCCGGCATCTTCAGTTAAACGCAACAGGCAGGAGGTGATGTAAAAAGACAAGAGGTCTCAGAGCCACTGCCAGTTTGACTAGACAAGACTGACCTTGGTGGACCAATGGTCAAATTCAGAATATGATAGCCTTGTATGTTCATGTGCCTAGCTGCCTCAAGACCAATGTAGGGCCCTACCCTGAATTCCAGATTTTTTGTTTAATTTAGAGTAAGCTGCTAAGGACACGTGCAGGAAAAAAAGGAAGGGCTGTGGCAGAGCATCTGCTTGACATGCAGAAGGTCCCTGGTTCAATCCTGGAATCTCTGGTTACAAAGAACCAGACAGGAGGTGATGTGAAAGACCTGCTTGAGACCCTGGGGAGCCACTGCCAGTCTGTGTAGACAATACTGACCTTAATGAACCCAGGGTCTGATTAAGAACATAAACATAAGAACATAAGAGATGCCAATGTTGGATCAGGCCAAAGGCCCATCCAGTCCAACACTCTGTGTCACACAGTGGCCAGAAATACCAGTGGCATCAGGAGGTCCACCAGTGGGGCCAGGACATTAGAAGCCCTCCCACTGTTGACCCCTCCCCCCAAGCACCAAGAAGACAGAGCATCACTTGCCCCAAAGCCCCTATCTATACCTTGTGGCTAACAGCCACTGATGGACCTCTGCTCCATATGCTTATCTAATTCCCTTTTGAAGCCGTCCATGCTTGTAGCCGCCACCACTTCCTGTGGCAGTGAATTCAGTATAAGTGATTCAGTTTAAGGCCGTTTCATGTGTGTATCCACTTGCTATGTGTGTATCCACTTGCTATCCACTGTCCAGTTTTTCAGGCAATGAATACTTGGTGCTTATTGTTAAACGTATTTAAATGGTTAAATATATTTAAACATAGCGGAATGTCTTTTTTTGCTGGGTTCTCCAATCATTTGTGTCTTTCCCCAAGGGTTCAATACTACCACAAACTTTCACACGGGTATAAGCAGGATTCTCTTTCTACATATTCCTTGCATTCAGGCACCCTGTCTGCTGAAACACTGCCAGATTCTTCCCTTTTTAGACCACAATTTAGTTCACTCAAGTGCTGCAGGTAGATCTCTGACTCCCGTTTCCATAGCAATAGACGTGAATCATCATCTCAGGTTTATTACTGGAAACCACAAAATGGGAAACAACGGATTACGTGGAGCTTCTCAGGTCCCGAAATAGAATCATCCACAGCTGGCGTTCTTTTAGGAGGAACTTAAATATCCAGTGAAGTGATAGACACAAAACTTGTTCTCAGTTTTCCTACAACCCCCCCCTAAAAATATTTCCAAATTTACGCATAACAGTTTTGTTATGCAAAAAATTCCACAATTAGATACAGATTTTTGTTATAAAAAGGAGCAAAATGCATGAAATTGCTGCCTTTTTTTGTGAACAGGATGCTGGCAAGCTGAGAACTGGAGCTCAGTTTGCACCTCTGCCAATGTTTAGTCACGCATGGCCTGGTACAGTCACTTATATTCTCCCCCCATTGGACAGCAACATTGTTTAGGATTATTCTGATTTCACTGCAAGCTGTAAGATGATAAGGACAAAGGACAATGGCCACTATGTGCCTAACTAAATGGAGAGTGATTAAAATGTGGGATTCACTGCCATAGGATATAGTGGTGGCCACAGGAATAAACAGCTTCAAAAGGGGATTAGACAGATTCATGGAGGATGTGTCTTATCAGTGGCTACTACCCATTGTGACTAAAGGAAACCTCCACATTCAGAAGTATTCAACCTCTGAATCCCAGTGCCAGGAGGGAACATCAGGGGAAGGCCTTGGCCTCTATGCCCTGTTCTTGGCCCTCCAGAGGAACCGGTTGGCCACTGTGTGAGACAGGATGCTGGACTAGATGGACCCTCACTGGTCTGATCCAGCAGGGCTCTTCTGATGTTCTTATGACCATTGAGAAGAGGGAGTTCAGGGTAAACAGGATAAACAGTAAACAAGAAAAACAATGGATTGTTTCAACAGTGGAATAGTGGAAATGAAAAACAGAATGACTGCAGTTCAACCTCTGTAGGGGTTGCAGAATCATTGATCTTAAACACAGAAGTCTGCATGTATGTTTGTGTATACCCCCTGACATTCCTTCAAGCTGCTCAGGGCCCTTCCCCATTTCATCCTGACAACTCTGCCAGGTCAGTGAGGCTGACAGCGTGCGACTGGCCCAAGTAGGTTGTCCAGCAAACATCTATGGCCAGTTAGAGATCTGGACAAGATTTCGCATCTGACATTCTAACCACTATACCACACTGGAACGGAAACAAATTCCTAATGGTGTGTTAAAAAAAGAGAGAGAGAGAGACAAAAGCTAGTCTAAGGCTGCAATTACATGTGCCTTTAGATCCGACACAGGTGCGAATGCCTGGCGGATCTAAAGGGAGCAATCAGACAGCAACTTCTGGGAAGCGTCCCGTGCTGCTTTGCCACAGAAGCAGAGTTAAAAGACACCAGGGAAAGTCTGGTAGTGAACGGGTTCCGACAGGCCACAGACAGACTTTTCCGTCTGATTGCTCAAGCACACTCTCAAGCTGTCGAGATGGTCTGATCCGGACATGGCCCCCAGGACATCTTGTTGAGGCGTAACAGGCCGTGGCTGGATGGTTATGACACAGCCGACTAAATTTAAATCCATCCAAGACGGAGGTCCTGTACCTGAGCCGCGGGAGATTGGGCCAGGGGATCAGGCTCCCAACCTTGATGGGGCTCCATTGGTGCCTACGTCAAGTGTGAAGTGTCTGGGGGTGTTCCTGGATGCAACCCTTTCCATGGAGGCCCAGGTCACCGCCACTGCCAGGCCTGCCTTTTTCTATCTGAGGCAGGTCAGACTGAGGTGACGAGAGAGGAGGTCCTAAAACTGATAGACAACTTAAAAACTGATAAATCCGAGAGTTCTGAAAGAACTCAATTGTGAACTTCTGGATCTCCTGACAAAAATATGTAATCTCTCCTTAAAATCAGCCTCTATTCCTGAGGACTGGAAGGTAGCTAATGTCACTCCCATCTTTAAAAAGGGTTCCAGAGGAGATCCGGGAAATTACAGGCCAGTCAGTCTGACGTCGATACCGGGTAAATTGGTGGAAACCATTATTAAGGAAAGAATTAGTAGGCACATAGATGAACAAAACCTATTGAGGCAGACTCAACATGGGTTCTGTAAGGGAAGATCTTGTCTCACTAACCTATTAGTGTTCTTTGAGGGGGTGAACAAACATGTGGACAAGGGGGATCCAATAGATATTATTTACCTTGACTTCCAGAAAGCTTTTGATAAAGTTCCTCATCAAAGGCTCATAAGTAAGCTCAAAAATCATGGGATAAAAGGACAAGTCCTTTTATGGATCAAAAACTGGCTAATTAATAGAAAACAGAGAGTGAGTATAAATGGGCAGTTCTCCCAGTGGAGGGGGGTAAGCAGTGGGGTACCACAGGGATCAGTACTTGGTCCACTGCTTTTTAACTTGTTCATTAATGATTTGGAGTTGGGAGTAAGCAGTGAAGTGGCTAAATTTGCGGATGATACAAAGTTGTTCAGGGTGGTGAAAACCAGTGAGGATTGTGAGGCACTCCAAAGGGATCTGTCAAAGATGGGCAAGTGGGCGTCAACATGGCAAATGGGGTTCAATGTGGCCAAGTGCAAGGTGATGCACATTGGAGCCAAAAATCCTAAATATAAATACACATTGATGGGGTCTGAACTGGCAGAGACTGAGCAAGAGAGAGATCTTGGAGTTGTAGTGGATAACTCACTGAAAATGTCGAGACAGTGTGTGACTGCAATAAAGAAGGCCAATGCTATGCTGGGGATTATTAGGAAGGGTATCAACTCGAATGATAAAAGGTTTGGAACACTTTCCCTATGAGGAAAGGTTAAAGCGCTTAGGGCTCTTTAGCTTGGAGAAACGACGACTGAGGGGTGACATGATTGAGGTTTATAAGATTATGCATGGGATAGAGCAGGTAGAGAAAGAGGTACTTTTCTCCCTTTCTCACAATACAAGAATTCATGGGCACTCCATGAAATTGCTGAGCGGTCGGGTTAGAATGGAGAAAAGGAAGTACTTCTTCACCCAAAGAGTGATTAACACATGGAATTCACTGCCACAGGAAGTGGTGGCGGCTACAAGCATAGACGGCTTCAAAAGGGAATTAGATAAGCATATGGAGCAGAGGTCCATCAGTGGCTATTAGCCACAAGTATAGATAGGGGCTCTGGGGCAAGTGATGCTCTGTCTTCTTGGTGCTTGGGGGGGGGGTCAACAGTCCTGGCCCCACTGGTGGACTGGCACTGGTATTTCTGGCCACTGTGTGATACAGAGTGTTGGACTGGATGGGCCTTTGGCCTGATCCAACATTGACATCTCTAATGTTCTTATGTAGACAGCCCCGTACCTTGCTCCCCGAGACTTAGCTACAGTGACCCATGCAATGGTCACTTCCAGATTGGATTATTGTAACTCTCTCTACGTGGGGCTGCCCTTGACTCTGCTCCGGAAGTTGCAGCTAGTGCAGAATGCGGCAGCGAGGGTGTTGACGGCGACACCTCAGGCTGAGGTCTTCCATGTTAGCTACCGCTGGTCCTCTCAACTGGAGATGCAGGGGACTGAACCTGGGACCCTCTGCATGCCAAGAAGATGCTCTACCACTGAGCCACAGTCCTTCCCCTCTCAATGTACACCCTTCCTCTGGCTGGCTGGGGTACTGGCTTGTATCCTAGCACCTGTGCATGGATTGAACCTGGGACCTTCCACATGACAAGCAGAAGCCTCTACCACTGAGCCATGACCCCAATAACCAGGGATGCTGTGGCACTGAGCAATGCAGAAGATCCCTGGACTCAACCCCTGTCCACTCCAGGTGAAAGTTCTCAAATAGCAAGTGCTGAGAAAGTCCTTTTTGTTCAAAACCTGGAATGACCACTGTTAGTGCTGGGGAATTTCTTCTGGCCTCCCCTCCTGGCCTTCCAGCTCTAGGGCTGGGGGTCAATATAAATTAACACAGGGAGTCTTTGTACTCTAGACTTCCCCTTGCACTCTAGACTATACAGTCCACTTCTTCCCCTATGCTGGTCATTCCAAACACAGCTGAGAACACACACACGAACACATGCATGAAGCTGCCTTATACTGAATCAGACCATCGGTCCATCAACTACTCAACTGGCAGTGGCTCTCCAGCTGAGGTCTTTCAGATGACCCGGTCCTTTTAACAGGAGATGCTGGGGATTGAATCTGGGACCTTTCTGCATGCCAAGCAGAGGCTCTTCCACTGAGCCACAGAAGGCAGCTTCATAGAACTCATGGGAAATACTTGCCTGCATGTCCGAGTTTGTGAAGCTGCAAGCCGACAGGTAGTTTGTGTGCATGGCGACTGACTTCTTCTTTGCGGCCATGTTCTCGTTTTTTTCAAACGTCAGCGGATAGACAGAACACTTATTGTCCAGCCCACTAGAGTTAAAAAACAGTCAGGGGGGGGGGAAAGAGGACTGAAGCATGAGCTGCACTGCATGGTGGTCAACTTCAAAACCCACCATTTCGCCTTTATAAAATTTTGTGTAGGGACAGGGGAGGCAGGACCGGGGGAGAGGGACTTCAATCAGAGTTTTTTCCCAAGATTCCTGTATGATGGAACTCCTTTCTCAGGAAATTCCATCATGTCTATAGCATCAAGATCTTTAGGATGTCAATGAATTATCTGATTTGGGTGGGCAGCTGTGTTTGTCCGAAGCAGCAGAACAAAATTCGTGTCCAGCGGAACCTTTGCGAGGGTGAGCAGCAAATTAGCATACAACATAATGGAAATCATTAACAGGTGTTTAACAGTCTGTTCCTGAAGTTCTTTTGCAATAAAACAGCTACTCTGAGGTCACCCACTGAATGTCCTGGAAGGCTGAAGAGTTCTCCTACAGGTTTCTCACCCTCTACCTCTATGTATGGACTGGCAACTTCCATTTCAATGTATCTGAAGAAGTGTGCATGCACACAAAAGCTTATACCGTGAATAAAACTTTGTTGGTCTTAAAGGACTCGAATTTTGTTCCGATAGCTTATCTGGTCTGCCCAGACCTGACCTTGCTTGTTTGTCTTTCTAAATGCTACTGTTGAACTCCGGCTGTTTTTGTAATTCCTAAACTGGATTATTTTAAGAGCAAGTGTCCAGGAACACCTTAAAGACTAACAAAATTTCATGAGTCACCACTCACTTCTTCAGACAAAGACTGTAGTGGATCGATCACAAGAACTTGAAAGCGGTACAATCCGAGTTCTTGTGATCGATCCTTGGGAGTCCCCGGATGCATCCCGAACACCCTCCTTAGATTAGAAACTGGGATGATCTCCTTGGAGACCCGTATGTGGCTCTTCGTAGCCGCATACATTCAACTTGTCTTCAGTTCAGTGAGCCTAGCTCCCTGATCCTTGATGATAGCCACTGGTCAGCCTGGCAAAGAGCAATAGAGGGGAAACTCTAGGAGATTAGCCTTTCCCCCCAAGTCTTATTGGGCCTTGAGCAAAAGAAACAGCTAAACAGCGTCTCTGGGTTCAAGTTCTACAATCGGACAGAGCACAGAAACATCCGATTATTCTCCAATATACTAAATGCTTTTGACCAGCAGATTATCTCAGATCCCTCACTATCTCCAAATACTGGAGAATCTTTACCCTTCCATGCTTTAATGTTCTACCCTCCTGGAAGGCAGATTACCATCACATCCCACTCTCTCAACGGCTCTGCCCAGGCCATGCAGGGAAAGTAGAGTCTATCGAACACGTTCTGCTACACTGTCCATTTTACAACAATATCCGATCTCAATATATAGCTCCAGTTCTGTCAACTTTAACAGGAAGATCTGGACAACTACATGTCTCCCTCCTTCTTGCAGACTTTCCCCAAGAGACAACTAATAAAGTTGTGAAATTTTGCTTTCAGGTGTGTGGGATAAGCAAACGCCTGACTGAAGCCGAGAAATAGCCTCGCAGTTGGAGGAAAGTACCTCTTTCCCACTCCACAATTTGTGCTCAATGTTAAGTCCCCATTGCACTGCATGTGGCCCTTTCTTTTTTATCCCTTTATTGTATTTCTATTTATTATTATTATTATTATTATTATTATTATTATTATTATTGCTGATTCTTCAGAGCTAATTTTGTATCGAAATAAACAATTGACTCACGAATGTTCCTACCCTGCCACAATTTTTTTCAGTCTTTTAAATTGCTCCTGGATTCTTGCTCTTTTCTACTGCTACAGACTAACAAGGCTACCCATCTTGATCTATCTCCATGGAAGGCATCCTATTTAGCCGTACAGAATGGAAATCCATCAACCTTGTGAAGAAACTTGCACAGGTACAAATAGACAACATCTCTCTCACCAAATGCAGAAACTTAACATTATACCAAAGGGATTGAGAACAAATAAATCCACTACAATCCCTATCTGAAGCAGTGACTCATGAAAGCGCCTACCCTGCCACAAATTTTGTTAGTCTTTAAGGTGCCCCTGGACTCTTGCTCTTTTCTACTGCTACAGACAGACTAACAAGGCTACCCATCTTGGATTCTTTTTAATGATGTTTCATGAATTTTTTAAAAAATTACTAGCCCAGTGTGTTTTTTGTAAGCTGCTTGAAGGTCCTATTTGGCAGGGAAGCAGCCTCTAAACCTGTATATAAGATAAAGGTAAAGGCAAAGGTTTCCCTTGCTCGAAAGCCAGTCAAATCTGACTCTAGGGTTGTGGTGCTCATCTCTGTTTCCAAGCCGAAGGGCCAGCGCTGTCCGAAGACGTTTCCGTGGTCATGTGGCCGGCATGACTAAACGCCAAGGCGCACAGAACGCTGTTACCTTCCCACCGAAGTGGTACCTATTTATCTACTTGCAATTTCTTGCTTTCTAATTGCTAGGTTGGCAGGAGTATATAAGATACACAAGTACAAATTAAAATCACTTTGTGGAGCTATGGTTACTGCCCCTGTCATAATGGTCATGAAGGTCCTCTTCTTAATTCAGAGGCTTTCGCTTACCCGCAAGCGATGGCACATCCCGACGGGGCGTAGGCACAGGCCATTACCCAGGTACAAGGCATCGTCACGGCGTGTTCCTGAAAGACAAGATATTCCTTGCATCTTACTTGCTGATTTTCAGTCCACGCTGTACTACTAAATGGTACTACAGTACTGCATCCTATTGTAAGGAGTGAGGTATGTGTGGTTTTGTTATATAAAGAGGAAGAGACAGAGAAAATTTCTGGCTGAAGAGTGGGATTACAGTGGCCAACCTCCAGGTGGGGCCTGGAGATCTCGCAGAATTACAACCTATCTCCAGATGACAGAAATCATTTCCCCTGGAGAAAATGCCGGTTTAGAGTGTGGATACTATGGCAATATACCCTGTCGAGGTCCCTTTCCTCCTCAAACTCCACCATCTCCAGGCTCCACCCCCAAAATCTCCAGGTATTTCCCAATCCAGAGTTGGGAACCCAAGGACTAGGGAGCCTAGAGTTCTCCCGGAATTACAACTGGTCTCCAGACTACACAGATCAGCTTCCCTGGAGGAAATGGCAGCTTTGGAGGGTGGACTCTTATGGTATCTCATCCCGGCTGGACTCTCTCCCCAGGTTCTGCCCCTAAATCTTCAGGAATTTCCCAACTTGGAGTTGGCAACATTATACGGAATACAAAATCCGTAGCAGCAGAAGACACTGCTCACCTTATTGGTAGTGAAGGCATCCCAAACAATCACTTTACCATCCTGTAACAGACAAGCAGAAACAGTGAATTTCTGAAACACAGTAGACAATTTATGGAACGCAGAGAGACAAAATACCTGTGTCACAATAGGTGATTTTAACTACCCATACACTGACTGCATCAATATGTGTTAAAGTCAGGAGAAATAGATTGGGTTTCTCGATACTCTCAGTGACTATGCCATGGAGCAGATGGTCACAGAACCTACCGGGGGGAGGCGAACCTGGACTTGGTCCTATGTAATGCTCAAGACCTGGTGAGAGATGTAAACATGATAGCACCAACTGGATTGGGAACAGTGACCATAATGCTATTAAGTTTAGCATTTATGTAAACAGGGAGTTGCCCCAAAAGACCAACACAACCACATTTAACTTTTGAAGGAGTAACTTCTCTCAAATGAGAGGGTTTGTGAAGAAGAAACTAAAAGGAAAGGTAAGGAGGGTCAAAACCCTTTGGGAAGCTCAGAGACTATTTAAAACTGCAATACTGGAAGCTCAGATACAATGTATACTGTAGGTTAGGAAAAGTACAAATAGGTATTAAAAAAGGCCTGCATGGTTAATGAACAAAGTAATGGAAGCAGTAAAAGGTAAGAAAGATTCCTTAAAGTGATGGAAGGCTAGTCTGAGTGAGGTAAATGAAAGCGAGCACAGGCTTTGGCAAATAAAATGCAACTTGGTGATCAGACAGGCAAAAAGGGACTATGAGGAGCATATTACAAAAAACATAAAGACCAATAATAAGAATTTCTCCAAATACATTAAAAGCAGAAAACCAGCCAGGGATGCAGTGAAGCCCTTAGATGACCAAGGGGTGAAAGGATTACTAAAGGATGATAAGGAAATGGCAGAGAAGATGAATGCGATTTTTGCTCGGTCTTCACTGTGGGAGATGGGAGGTGCTTGCCCACTACAGAACCATGGATTTCAGGAGGGGTGTCGAAAAACCTGAGCTGGATTGAGGTGATGAGAGAGGAGGGCCTATGACTGATGGACAAATTAAAAACTAACAAAGTGCCAGGCCCAGATGGCATACATCCAAGAGTTCTGAAATAACTCTAATATGAACTCGTGGATCTCCTGACAAAAGTATGCAACCAATCACTAAAATCTGCCTCCATTCCCAAAGATGCGAAGATAGCTAAAGTAACCACTATCTTTAGAAAATATCCCAGAAGAGATTCAGGAAATTATAGACCGGTCAACCTAATGTTGATACCAGGTAAGTTGGTGGTAGTTATTAAAGATAGAATGAGTAGGCACATTGATGAACAAAAGCTTATTGAGGAAGAACCAGCATGGATTCTGTAAGGGAAGATCTTGTCTCACTAACCTTTTAGAGTTCTCCGAGGGGGTGAACAAACATGTGGACAAGGGTGACCCAGTAGATGTTGTTTACGTAGACCTCCAGAAAGCTTTTGATAAAGATCCTCATCAAAGATTCCTACGTAAACTCAACAGTCATAGGATAAGAGGACAAGTCCTCTTGTGGATTAAAAACTGGTTAATTAACAGGAGACGGAGAGTGAGTATAAATGGGCAGTTTTCACAGTGAAAGGTGGTAAGCAGTGGGATGTCGCAGGGCTCGGTAGAAATCCGGTGCTTTTTAACTTGTTCATTAATGGAGCTGGGAGTAAGCAGTGAAGTGGCTAAGTTTGCAGATGACACTAAGTTGTTCAGGGCGCTGAGAACCAGGGAGGACTGTGAGATGCTCCAGAGGGATCTGTCGAGGCTGGGTGTGGGGGCGCCAATGTTGCAATTGAGGTTCAACGTGGTCAAGTGCAAAGTAAGACACATTGGAGCCAAAAATCCTGTCTGTAAATCGATGTGGTCCAAACTGGCAATAACTGACCAGGAGCGAAATCTTGGAGTCATGGTAGATAACTAACTGAAGATGACAGCTCACTGTGCGACTGCAATAAAAAAGGCAAATGCTATGCTGGGGATTATTAGAAAGGGGATTGAAAACAAATCAGCCAGTATCATAATGCTCCTGTATAAATCTATGGTGCAGCTTCATTTGGAATAGTGTGTACAGTTCTGGTCACTGTACCTCAAAAAAAAAAATTATAGCATTGGGAAAGGTGGAGAAAAGGGCAATTAAAATGATTGAAGGATAGAGAATACCTTCTCTATGAAGAAACGTTAAAAGAGTTTAGGGGGTGACATGGCAGAGATTTACAAAATTATGCATGGGATAGAGGTAGAGACAGAAGTACTTTTCTCTCACACACACATTACAAGAACTCACGGGCACTCAATGAAATCAATGAGCACTAGGCTTAGAAGTGATAAAAGGAAGTACTTCTTCACTCAAAGAGTAATTAGTACAAGTACTTCTTCACCCAATGAGTAATTAATACATGGAATTCACTGCCACAGGAAGTGGTGGCGGCTACAAGCACAGACAGCTTCAAGAGAGGACTGGAGAAACATATGGAGCACAGGTTCATTAATAGCTATTAGCCACAAGGTATAGATGGAAAGGAGCTGCGGTGGCTCAAGTGGTTAAGACGCTGAACTGCAGGCTGTGGAAGGTCAGTGGTTCAGCAACCCAGGTGCCGCATGATGGAGTGAGCTCCCGTCTCTAGTTCCAGCTCCTGCCAACCTAGCAGTTTGAAAGCAAGAAACTGCAAGTAGGTAAATAGGTACCACTTCGGTGGGAAGGTAACAGCGTTCTGTGCGCCTTGGTGTTTACTCATGCCGGCCACATGACCACGGAAACGTCTTCGGACAGCGCTGGCTCTTCGGCTTTGAAACGGAGATGAGCACCGCAACCCTAGAGTCGGATTCGACTGGCTTTCGAGCAAGGGAACCTTTACCTTTAATAGATGGAACATTATGTCTCGGGCAGTGATGCTCTGTATTCTTGGTGTTGGCGGGGCAACAGTGGGAGGGCTTGTTGAGTTCTGGCCCTGCTGGTGGACCTCCTGATAGCACCTGGGTTTGGGCCACTGTGTGACACAGAGTGTTGGACTGGATGGGCCACTGAACTGATCCAACATTAGCTTCTCTTATATTCTTAATCTTTTAGAGCACGCTGAAGCCAGTTCATTCTGCTTGTGTTTCATTTCCCATCATGACCCTGGCTTTAACGGAAAGGAATATGAAGGAATGACACTACTTAGTTAGGCTAGGGACACTATATTATTTTCAATCTCTGACCCTGTCAAAGGCCAAACAAAGCCTCTGTGAAACTAGTCCCTTGCTAGGCCTTGCCACTGGAGTTAGACTAGGAATAGGTTTGGCCTGGAAATCCTTCCAAGACAGTTTGAGAGAATGCAGATACTGGGTCTCCCACCAATTCCTCCAATGTAGGGTGGCCATTCCCCTGATGCAGGCAGGGGTTTACCCGCTTTCAGGGTCCCCAATCCAGCCAGCGGGGGGGAATCCCGCCCCCAACTACCCCGTCCATGCCAACATGACTGGCGCAACGACGTCACTCAGAAGTTACATCATGTCACAGAGCACGTTGCGAGGGTGACACTCTATCGTTTGAGAAAAATCTGTATAAATCGATGGTGCAACCTCATTTGGAGAACTGTGTACAGTTCTGTTCACCACACCTCAAAAAGGATATTATAGCATTGGAAAAAGTGCAGAAAAGGGCAACATGAATGATAAAAGGGTTGGAACACTTTCCCTATGAAGAGAGGTTAAGACGCTTGGGGCATGATTGAGGTTTATAAGATTATGCATGGGATAGAGCAGGTTGAGAAAGAAGTACTTTTCTCCCTTTATCACAATACAAGAACTCGTGAGCACTCAATGAAATTGCTGAGCGGTCGGGTTAGAACAGATAAAAGGAAGTACTTCTTCAGCCAAAGAGTGATTAACACATGGAATTCACTGCCACAGGAGGTGGTGGCAGCTACAAGCATGGACAGCTTCAAGAGGGAATTAGATAAACATATGGAGCAGAGGTCTATCAGTGCTATTAGCCACAAGGTATAGATAGAATATCTCAGTCTGGGGCAAGTGCTTGGGGGGGCAACAGTGGGAGGGCGTCTAGTGTCCTGGCTCCACTGCTGGACCTCCTTGGTATTTTTGGCCACTGTGTGACACAGAGTGTTGGACTGGATGGGCCATTGGCCTGATCCAACACTGGCTTCTCTTATGTTCTTATGGTGACCATAGAGTTTTTCATCAAATGCTAGAGCGTCCCCTATGCAATGTGCCCTGCGTGATGATGTCACTTCCTGGTGATGTCACTGTGGTGTCACCTGGAGACAAAAACTCCTGGGGACAAAGAGGGATTCCCCTGCCGGCAGCCAGGTAAGACCTGGCAACTGTACTCCAATGGCCCCTTTGCCCATCACTTGCTTAAGCCAGCTGTGGGTTTACTACCGAGCCAAAACTAGGGAACATCTTTCATGAAAAAAATTGTCTCCGAAAAAACTTTCGATCTCTTCATGAAGTGATTTTATTTCCCAGGGGGTGTTTGAACAGGGGAGAAGCCATCGTTATGAGCTGGCTTTCTGACATCATCAAGGAGCTAAATCCAATTGGCTGCAAGGCATCATGACATCGCCACATTCACAGTGCAATTCCCAAGTTGCTTGGATCATAGTATCAAGATCAAGAAGAGGCCATTTTTTTAAAATGGCACTGGAACAGTAGTCAAGAAGCGCTGTGGAGGAGGAGTGGCTGCAACCAACTTCCGGTAGCAGCCAGTACTCAGACCTCTTTGCCTGCCTGCTCTAATTTGGATATTTTTACCCTCCTCAAAGCAAATAAACACACTCTGAACAATGGCACCGAAAGGAAGCAAGAAGGGAAAACAGAAATAAGAAAGTGGAACGCTGGGAAAAGGTGAATTAACGACTGAAGATAGCCCACTTACTGCAAACCTCCTGACGCAGGCACTAATTAAACAATGCCAAGAACTGAGAAAAGATATCACAGAAATGCTAAAACCAGCATTTCAACGCATGGAGGAGCTGGAAGACCTCCAAAAGCAGACTAATCAAAAAGCTGAAAGGGCTCTCCAGAAAGTTCTGGAGCTTGAAAGGCAATTACCTGTGAGAACTTTAGACACTGGGGCTAGGGAGCGCATCTTGTCTCTGGATCATCGCAGTCGTGAGCTTTCTTTGAAGTTCAGGGGGTTCAAAGCAAATGCTGAAGCTGGAACAGAGCTAATTGTATTTATGGCAAATTGGCTGGCGGGTACTTTAGGGTTGGGAACTGGTGTCTCGCCACTGCTACAGAGAGCTTATCCTGTTGGGAAGGCATGCGAGGAATCTCCCTCCTCACTATATGCCAGAGATATATTAGTAGAATTTAAAGACTTTCGAACCCGACAGAAAATCCTCTCAGAACCAGGGCAAGGAGCGGCCTTGACTTTCAAGACATGGATTCAAGTGTTTCCAGATCTCCCTCCTGAGCTCTTAAGGATAAGAAGAGATCTTAAGAGCACCACAACTAAACTGCGGGATTTAGGAATCAAGTACAGATGGCTCCGTACGGGCAAGTTATGTGTTCAACAGGGTTCAATCTATTATTTTGCTCATGACTCTGTCTGAGGTGAAATAATGTTGGCTGCTTTAAATCTTTCCCCTTCTGACTCCCAAGACAACAGAGCTGGCCAGAGGAAAGGGTGGACACCGGAGACGGGACCCCGACCCGCAGACCGCCTGGAGGAAGAATGCCGGGAGCTGGAGAACAACAGCCCTGTCACCTGGATGCCGGTAGGCAGCCCCACCCCTGTATAATATGTGGCCTTAGTTAGGAAAATGGATTGATACTATCTGTAAACCGCTCAGAGACCCTTCGGGGTCAGAGCGGTAAATAAATCGAATATAATAAATAAATAAATAAGACCAACTGTTATTATATTGTTAATTATTATAATGAGCTAAGATTGTTTGAAAACTTTATAAATATTATTTAGTAATAAATTTGGGGGAAGAAAGGAGAGGGAAGATGAAGAAGAAGATATGAAGATAAAGCATGCATGTGAAGTTTTGTTTTTCATACTATTAACTGAGTTTGGCGGTGTAGTACAATTATAAAACCCTTTCTTCAATAAAATTGCTTTAAAACCTTTTTTAAAAAAAAGAAGCAGCGCTGTGAACGGGGGTTAAAAACAAAAATCAGGGAAGGTTCGGGGAAACACACTGAAGCCACCCCCACCCACCCTCAAGTTTTCCTTTTGCACCAAAAACACTGCAGATGTTTGACTCATCCTGCATAGGGTTCCAGCCTCTTTTCCGGTATTACTCATGGGTCTTTTATAGCAGCCTGCAATGCAAACATTAAACAGGACTGGAGCTAAAGTGATGGTAAACAAACTTTACCTGCTTAATTTCTGCATGGTATGCGTCTGTTAAGACCACAAGATCAGAGCAAACAAACAAACAATAAAAACTAAATAAGGCATCCCCAAACAGCTGGCATTCCTAGAGATGTAAAACTGATGGCTTGCTACAGACAAGTGGGGAGAAATGGGAATAGCAGGGAAACAGGACAGGAGACCACTAATTCAAAACTTTTAAAGCTACAGGCAGAATTGCTGGGTTCCAATCTGGCAAACCCTAACTAGAAAGTCAACTGGGGGAAACGGATCCACGCAACTATATCACAACAGAGCAGAGCTGCTGGCTGAGGAGTGCTAGCTGTCTAGTTTACGCACAACAGAGTTTACATGGGGCCCCCAGCAGTGTTCCCTCTAAGCTGAGTTAATGTGAGCTAGCTCACAGTTTAGCCTCTGGCTCACACATTTTTGTCTTAGCTCAGGAAGGATGGCTCCGGAGCAGTGCTCCCTCTAAGCTGAGTTAGTGTGAGCTGGCTCACAGTTTTTTAGCCTCCGGCTCTCATGTTTTTGTGTTAGCTCAGGAAGGATGGCTCCAGAGCAAACTAATTTATGCAGCAGTCAAACTGCTTGCTCACAACATTAATGCCAGCAGCTTACAAAGTAGAATTTTTGCTCACAACACTCCACAGCTTAGAGGAAGTGTTGGTCCCCGGTCTTACAGATAGATACAAGTCCAGTAGCATCTTAGAGACTAACCAAAGTTTCAGAGTATAAGCTTTCAAGAGTCAATGCTCCCTTTGTCAGATACGAGTAGAAATGTGTCTTACAGTCTTATACAGGGGCTCTGCTAGGTGTGCAGAGGATTTAGGTAGGTACAATTGGGTTCGTGTTTGCTTCACTGTAACACAATCCTTACACTTCAAAGCTCCTGGTGGACAACTTCTGCGTGTCACCTGCTGCTGAGTCAACACATCTTGTGAATATTCACCCAGTTTCCTGATACCAACCATGCAAGACCCTCCCATGGGGGATGGTTAATGTGGTTCACAGCTTAGTTTGACAGTACTGCAAAACACTAAGATTTGTTAACATCTTTCTTCTTCCAATCACAGGGCAGCATTATAAGCAACGTTTAACGTAAGCCGTGCTCTTCCTGTCCCCTTCCCCATAACATGTAGGCACATGTGCAGTAGAACATGCACACACACTCAAAGCTATAGCTGTGTCATTCTGTTGGCTCTTGGCACGTTTCCCTGATGGGGAGAGAAGTAGGACTTCCTTCTCTCCAGGCTCTGCCTGGAGGTTGGCAACCCCAGAATTGGGTGCGCGGGGGGCGCCAGAAGGTAGCCCCGCCTAGGGTGCAAAAAACCTCAGGCCGGCCCTGCCTCCCATGGGGGATGATTAATGTGGTTCACAGCTTAGTTTGACAGTACTGCAAAACATTAAGATTTGTTAACATCTTTCTTCTTCCAATCACAGGGCAGCATTATAAGCAACGTTTAACGTAAGCCGTGCTCTTCCTGTCCCCTTCCCCATAACATGTAGGCACATGTGCAGTAGAACATGCACACACACTCAAAGCTATAGCTGTGTCATTCTGTTGGCTCTTGGCACGTTTCCCTGATCCTGATCCACACCATTACCTGACACTGGCAATTATGGGGAAAGCACAATAAGCTTACACGGTTAAGTATGTTTAAACATTACAAGGAGTAGGGGGGGAGAACCTGACGCAGGGCTGCCATTTTCAGCAGCAGTCCTGTGTTGAGTCAAGTTCTGCCCTGATCGTCCTGTTCCATCTATTGAAATTGAAAGGATTCAGCACTGCATGAGGGTAACACCGCCATTCCCAAATAAACACAGAAGATGCATTTATTATCTGGTCCTGAATATGTTTAGTCAGAAGCAAGTTTCCTCTAGTTCAGTGGGATTTATATTTTCCTTAGAATTGCGTCTCTAGTTTCAAACAACCTTGTCACACTGTGGCATACCACAGTAGTTAGCGAACTCAAACAGATGGGAAAATTAGAGATCCAGGAAATATTCTCTACAAAAGGTACACCCGATACATAACTGGATTATAGCTCTTCCTTCAGAGTCACGGCTTCTAAATTAAGCAACCATCTCGCAAAACCTTTTATGCCAGCAGAGATATTCTTGCTGAACAATACACCTCAGCATAAGGGCAAACCCTCCAAACAACTACTGCTGAGTAAACACCATCAAATGGCTTCTCTCTGTACCTGGGAAGAGCTGACGATTCTTCTTTTATCTTTGCACCAATCCATGCAGAGGACTTTATTGCCGTGGCCTTTCAGCGTTCTCCGAGTCTTCATCACAAACTGTCCCAGCGCCTCCACACGCTCCGCCACCTGATGAACTGTAAGGAATTTGTCAGAGAGAGTCACCAAGAGAGGGTGCAGAGGGCGCCGTTTTTGCAGATATGCGCAAGACTGGATGTGTGACTTCCATAACAAAGAATATTATTACAGGCTGCAAGTGGGAGATCTGTCTTGTGTTTTTTAATTCCCTAGTGCAATGTCTTCTCCCACCCACTCTCCACAATCCCATTATAACAAACTGGACTGCTCAGTGAACACAAGGAGGTGGGTGACAAGACCGGGACGGGGGTGGGGGAAATGGATAGGAGAAGTTATGGCTGCCTTGCTTCCCACTGTGACAGGGAATTATACTAGACGACTTCTCTTTGATAATGGCCCTTCACTAGCACGGCTTGTCCTTCCTGACAATGCTCCTGACCCTTTGAACAGTAATTGCACGGATGAAAAATCTCCAGTGCTGTATTTCTATGCTGGGAAAAGTACTACATGCAAAATGTCTGTCTGCAGGGACCCACAAAAACAAGGTGGGGAAAAGAGACAGCAAGTATATTCACAGGTGATGGTACCTGCAGTAGAGCAGGTAAGGAAAGGTACCAGTAGACAAAATGCTGGGAATCTTATGCCGTTCAGTGTCTATAAATAACACTCATAGGGCGGGGGAGAGGATTGGATCAGGGCTATTTTTCCTACAGTAATTGCACTGCCCAGTAGATATTTGCCCAAATAGGTGAAACGTAAGTGTACACAAGTTTCCTCACCTCTTGCTAAATTTACATCTTGCCTGAAGTGACACAACATCACAGTACTTGGTAGGGTTACCAGTTCTGGGCTGGGAAACTCCAGATTTGGGTGCGGAGGGCAGTGTTTTGGGGAGCAAAAGAAACATAGCAGGGCTGTGACACCACAGAGTCTACCCTCTGAAACTGCAATTTTCTCTAAGGGATCTAACCCGTGGAGTCTGGAGATGAGTTGTGATTCTGGGAGAGGTCCTGAATATGTTTAGTCAGAAGCAAGCTTCCTCTAGTTCAGTGGGATTTATATTTTTCTTAGGATTGCGTCTCTAGTTTCAAACAACCTTGCCACACTGTGGCATACCACAGTAGTTAGCAAACTGAAACAGATGGGAAAATTAGAGATCCAGGAAATATTCTCTACAAAAGCTACACCGATACATAACTGGATTATAGCTCTTCCTTCAGAGTCACGGCTTCTAAATTAAGCAACCATCTCGCAAAACCTTTTATGCCAGCAGAGATATTCTTGCTGAACAATACACCTCAGCATAAGGGCAAACCCTCCAAACAACTACTGCTGAGTAAACACCATCAAATGGCTTCTCTCTGTACCTGGGAAGAGCTGACGATTCTTCTTTTATCTTTGCACCAATCCATGCAGAGGACTTTATTGCCATGGCCTTTCAGCGTTCTCCGAGTCTTCATCACAAACTGTCCCAGCGCCTCCACACGCTCCGCCACCTGATGAACTGTAAGGAATTTGTCAGAGAGAGTCACCAAGAGAGGGTGCAGAGGGCGCCGTTTTTGCAGATATGCGCAAGACTGGATGTGTGACTTCCATAACAAAGATTATTATTACAGGCTGCAAGTGGGAGATCTGTCTTGTGTTTTTTAATTCCCTAGTGCAATGTCTTCTCCCACCCACTCTCCACAATCCCATTATAACAAACTGGACTGCTCAGTGAACACAAGGAGGTGGGTGACAAGACCGGGACGGGGGTGGGGGAAATGGACAGGAGAAGTTATGGCTGCCTTGCTTCCCACTGTGACAGGGAATTATACTAGACGACTTCTCTTTGATAATGGCCCTTCACTAGCAGGGCTTGTCCTTCCTGACGATGCTCCTGACCCTTTGAACAGTAATTGCACGGATGAAAAATCTCCAGTGCTGTATTTCTATGCTGGGAAAAGCACTACATGCAAAATGCCTGTCTGCAGGGACCCACAAAAACAAGGTGGGGAAAAGAGACAGCAAGTATATTCACAGGTGATGGTACCTGCAGTAGAGCAGGTAAGGAAAGGTACCAGTAGACAAAATGCTGGGAATCTTATGCCTTTCAGTGTCTATAAATGACGCTCATGGGGCGGGGGAGAGGATTGGATCAGGGCTATTTTTCCTACAGTAATTGCACTGCCCAGTAGATATTTGCCCAAATAGGTGAAACGTAAGTGTACACAAGTTTCCTCACCTCTTGCTAAATTTACATCTTGCCTGAAGTGACACAACATCACAGTACTTGGTAGGGTTACCAGTTCTGGGCTGGGAAACTCCAGATTTGGGTGCGGAGGGCAGTGTTTTGGGGAGCAAAAGAAACATAGCAGGGCTGTGACACCACAGAGTCTACCCTCTGAAACTGCAATTTTCTCTAAGGGATCTAACCCGTGGAGTCTGGAGATGAGTTGTGATTCTGGGAGAATTCCAGCCCCCACCTGGAGGTTGGCAACCCTAGTACTTGGCCACGGGTCAGATTTATTTAAATTTATTTATTTAAGACGTTTATTTGTGCCTTTCTACCTTACCTTACAGGTGGCTTATGAGGTAAATAACAATAAAATACCTAAAATATATATGTACCACAGATCACTATGAGGGAGTGGTACCTCCTCCCGGGCATATCTGCCACTGCTTAAATCCTCCAGAGAATCATGTTTGTGGCCAGGGGTCATTTCGTAGAAAAAGAGGTGCAGGAGCTCATTGGCATAACTCGTTAGCATAACTTATTTGCATATGCCACACCCCCTGACATCACCGGAAGTGTGTCAGAAGGCAACACCCACCACTCAGGCTCCACTGGACTGTTTTGGATTGCTAGCTATTGGGGGGGGATGATGTGCAGATCTGTCCTCGCAGAGGAGGGAGAGCTTGTACCTGAATAAAACTTGGTCTTAAAGGTGCCACTGGACTGTTTTGAGCCAGGGGGCCGGGGAGGGGGGTCTCTGCAGCTTATCTGGCTGCTTCTTGTTCTGACTGAGGGCTGCTGGGAGCAGGAGGTGGGGCTTGTTGCATGTGCCCACCCCCTGGGCTCTTTACTGCCGGAGCTCCGCTCCTGTGCGCTCCTGCAGGAAATGACCCCTGTTTGTGGCTACACAAACATGGGGAAAAGGTTGTTACAAACTGAGGCATATATGTTATGTAGGGAGCTAGGAGCCATTTGGATGCCTGGCCTTCAAAATGTATCGCATTTTTCTCCTGCCTTTCCTCCAAAGAGTTCAGGGCATCATACGTGGCTCCATTTTCCTCTCGCACAACAACCCCGTGAGGCAGCTGAGGCTGAGAAGGAATGGCTGGCCCAACGTTTGTGGCTCGTGAAGATATGAACCTGAGTCTCGGAGTCCGCCAGCCTGACAAACAGTGCCAAACTGTGGACTCCCTCTCAGGACTGCTCCCTCGAGGCAAAGAGCAGGAGAACAATTCTCTCTCTGCCTCTATTTATGCGGAGCAAGAAAAAAATTACCTCAAGAAGCACTTTTAAACTAAGGTTGCCAGGGATGGGGTATAGGGTTGCCAGATCCTGTTTGGGAAACTGTTTGGGGATGGAGCCTGGGGAGGGCAGGGACCTCACTGGGGTACAGTGCCACGGAGTCTACCCTCCAAAGCAGCCATTTTCTCCCAGGGAAATGATCTTTGTAATATGGAGATGAGTTGTAATTCCAGGGGATACGCAGGTCCCACCTGGAGGCTGGCACCCCTATTTTAAACACACTGTTTTTTTTACAACTGATGGCCCACCGCAATCCAGGGTCAGCTCTACAATGAGATGAGGTGAGGCAGTGACCTCAGGTGGTGGATTCAGGGGTGAGGGCAGCAACCTTCATACCTCTGGCCACCCGCCCCTCACCCCTCACCATGGCCTGACCTCACCAATTCCTACCCAGGACTGGGGCCACTTCCTTCATCCCTCCCCCAAGTATCTTTAAATATAACGCCACAAGAATTTACACGTGGCTAGTAAATGGTGGCTCAAGTGGTTAAGACGCTGAACTGCAAGCTGTGGAAGGTCAGTAGTTCAGCAGTTCGAGACCCCAGTGCCGCATGATGGAGTGAGCTCCCATCTCTAGTTCCAGCTCCTGCCAACCTAGCAGCTCGAAAGCAAGACATTGCAAGTAGATAAATAGGGACCACTTCGGTGGGAAGGTAACAGCGTTCTGTGCGCCTTGGTGTTTAGTCATGCCGGCCACATGACCACGGAAACGTCTTCGGACAGCGCTGGCTCTTCGGCTTTGAAGCGGAGATGAGCACCGCAACCCTAGAGTCGGAGTCGACTGGCTTTCGAGCAAGGGAACCTTTAGCTTTACCTTTTTTAGTAAATTCTCTGGGGAATGAGGAGGGAGTGTTGGCTGCTGAAGGAAGACACAGCAAGGATGAGAGACAGTCAGCGGGACGGCTGTGACGGACCTCAGGCAGCACTCTTTTTTGAGCTGTGACTACCTACATGTGGTGCTGGGGGTGAGATCACAGAGATCCCCAGAGGTGTCATGTAACTGCAAAAAGTAGATGCAGTTATGATGGCCGCTGAGGCAAATAGAAAGAGAGATGTTAAGAACCCTGGAAATGGTCCCCTCTCCAGGTTGCTTTATGTCCTGAGAGGAAAACAAAAGACAAACATAATGCAGAGCTGTATTTTCTCCCTCTCTCAGGGCTTAAAACAACCAAGGAGAAGATATTTCCTGTCAGGGAAAAGGCACAGAGGAAGAGTTAAGCTTCCTTTCCTCAGGGTGTGGATCTAGATCACATTTCCCCCTACAGCAGCTTTCTGTAGCTAAATTCGGGTTGAGTTGGGGGGGGATTAGTCATTTTGACCACTTCTGATGACCTCGTGGCATGCCATGAACTGAGGAGAACATACAACTGACATGTGACTGTGAAGGTGTTCACAGGTTGAATGAATTCAGTGATCCCCACCAGTGTTCCCTCTAAGCTGTGTTAGTGCACTAGCTCAGTTTTTTAGCCTCCAGTTCACAGGTTTTTACCTTAACTCAGGAAGGGAGGGCTCCAGAGCAAACTAATTTATGCAGGAGCCAAACTGCTTGCTCAGAACTTTAATGCCAATAGCTCATAAACACTGTTTCCTCTAAGCTGAGTTAGTGTGAGCTAGCTCACAGTTTTTTAGCTTCCGGCTCACACATTTTTGTCTTAGCTCAGGAAGGAGGGCTCCAGAGCAAACTAATTTATGCAGTAGCCAAATCGCTCACTCACAACTTTAATGCCAGGAGCTCACAAAGTAGAATTTTTGCTCACAAGACCCCACAGCTTAGAGGGAACATTGCAGTAGAATTTTGGCTCACAAGACACCACAGCTTACAGGCAGCATTGGTCCCCATTCCTTGCCCTGTGAACCCCCTCTTGTTGGAAATGACCTTACTTACTTGGAGACTTGATTACAAATCCCTCGTTAATACTCATTTATTTGCTTCAAGCCTTCACGTATGCCCCACCTTTCTCGCCAATGGGAACCCAGAGCGGCTCACATTGTTCTCCTCTCCTCCAGTTTACCTTCACAACAATCCTGTGAAGTAGGTTTAGGCTGAGAGTATGTGACTGATTGCATATGTAGCTTGGCTCTTCCTCACAAATCCAGCCGAAAGCTGGCTTCTGAATCTCGCTAGGAATCCCTTTCCCTCCTCCAAAACCTCTTCTCTCCCTCCGGATGAAACTTGAAAAGGTACCCCCTCATTGTACACAAGTGGTACTCCTTAAAATTCAAGCGTCAGTCTGTTTCTCAGCATTCATCGTTGAAACCTCTGCTCTTGTTTCGGTGGCTACGAAAGGGGCTGGGGTGCCAGTTGGTCAGGCAACAACTTATCACTAAGCAGATGGTTCATTTAGCTGCGGGTCCAGCAGACTATTTCTGCCTCTGTGAGTCTCACATCGATTTATAAGGTTAACCTCTCAATCACCATCTTTTTCTTTGTTTAAAGGAAAGCACTTGCTTGCAACTCACTGATGCAGCTGAGAAGATCGTCCCACTTTGAGGGAGCAACCTCACACAGAAAAGTTAAAAACAAAACAAAAAACACTACGGGTCAGAGGAGATAAAATACCAAGAGAATCACGATCAGATCTTTCCCCTGTTTTTAAGAAGCACATTAAAGGTGCATGGGGGTACTGATTTGCTGCGCTGGGTCCATGCGGAAAGGGGGTTCAATTCCTTCCCTTCATCTATTGAAACTGCATCTACCCCGCTGCATTTTTGGGCATTTTGAAAGAAGGAAAAATATGGGCAAATGATAAAGCATTATGTACACAGGTTGGTTCTGGGGTCCCCAATCTGTGTCCAATTTGGATCAGGTACCATCGAGGGCATTGTTTAGGCCATAGTTCTTGGTTTGAGGAAAGGATGTTACAACAGAGAGAAGCAGTGTAGTGCAGTGATTATACTGGGAGGAACCCCAGGTCTGTGACTGCAGAGGGGATCTGGGTTCAAAATCTTGCTCAGCAAGTCAAATTGATCAACCAGGAGAGAGGGCGAGATAAAAATGTGATAGAAAAGCATTCATTACTTTCATCCACTGGGGATCTGTTTCAATTGTGTGACAAAAGGAAAGCATCCGTAAGAAGTAGTATGCCTTTCAAGTCACTTTAGGCTTAGGCTGTATACAGAGACGCATCTCCTGTCCTGAGTGGCAAGCCCCCTCTAGATCTACAATCATAGTTTTTAGACAGACAGATTTCCAAAGTGAGAACAGTCAGATCTTCTTGGTCCCAGGAGAAGCGGGCCAGGTAGAGAACTGATGACCAGATAGCGTCCTAACCAGGGTTCCCTCTAAGCTGTGTGAGCTTGCTCAGTTTTTTAACCTCTCACTCACACATTTTTGTCTTAGCTCTGGAAGGATGGCTCCAGAGCAAACTAACTGATGCAGTAGCCAAATCGCTCGCTCACAACTTTAATGCCAGTAGCTCACAAAGTAGAATTTTTGCTCACAAGACTCCACAGCTTAGAGGGAGCATTGGTCCTAACATAAGAATGTAAGATGCAGTAGCCAAATCGCTCGCTCACAACTTTAATGCCAGTAGCTCACAAAGTAGAATTTTTGCTCACAAGACTCCACAGCTTAGAGGGAGCATTGGTCCTAACAGAAGAATATAAGAAAAGGCCTGCTGGATCAGACCAGTGGTCCATCTAGTACAGCATCCTGTTTCACACAGTGGCTGACCAGCTGTCCTGGAGTGTCAAACAAAGAGGCTAAGGCCTTCCCCTGATGTTGCCATCCAGCCCTGGCATTCAGCAGTCTGCTGCCTCTGACCACAGAGGTTCTCTTTAGTCACCCTGGCTAGAAGCCATTGATGGACTTCTTCATGAATCTCTAATCCCCTTTTAAAGGCATCTGTGCTAGTGGCCACCACTATGTCTACTGGCAAAGAATTCCTCAGTTTAATCATTTGTTAAGTAGAGAAGTCAATTTATGTTTGGCCATCTTGAAACTATTGGCCATCACTGGACGCCCGAGTTCCGGTGTTTTGGGAGAAGGAGAAAAAGTTCTCTCTATCAACTTTTTTACGCCCCGTGCACAATTTTATAAACTGCTATCATGCCCTTCACTGTTAGGTGCTTTCAAACCATGCCCTGGCGGACTAGTCGCGGGCAACCTGAATTTCCAGTAGAGATAAAAACACATTATTGGCAATCATTCTGTACTGACGTAGCACAGAGCCACTCTGTCCCTTGGCATCTTTATTGCGGAAACTGTATATGCTTTGCTCTTGAAGTCAGATTGGAAGGCCAGATCCGTTTTAGACTGACCCAGACAAGGAGGACTGTGGTGATATAGTTCCCCCGTGGGACCTAGGCCTATTCTGCATCCAGCATTCTCTCCATCGTTTTACCAAACCCACACTGGAACAGGAAAAGATGCAGCTCAAAACCACATTCAAATACCCCGTGCCAACGCCGTACTGACTGCAAAGTCACCCCTGAACAGCCATAAATCTGTGCAGACAGTACCATAAAACCAAGAGATCAGTGAAACTGGCATGCAATGTAGAGTGGAATTTCTGTTCCAATGTGGGTTTGGTAAAACAGTGGAGCGAATGCTAGATGCAGAATGGGCCTTAGTGTACCAGGGTGCTCCCCCTTTTCCTCTCCTCACTGTACCTGGCGGTGGTTGCAAAACAGGGAAAGGGGTCATCACAATCCACAAAATGATAATAATTGAATTAATTAAATAATTAAAAATAAAAAAAATCTCAGGAACCCCTGCGACTCTCCAGCTCATTTGCCGGGAGTCTTCCCGCCCACGCGCACTCGAAGTTCATTTGCTTAGCTAATTGCCTTGCCCAGCTATATGTATTGGGATGTTCCCGCCTTCTAGTGATTCCTAACAATTTCTGTCAGGTTCCACAGCAAGTAACTCTTCACACACGTTTCCTAAGAAGCGTTATGCTTTCTTAGTGTACAAGACTGGTACCATGTCCATAGGATTAT
>NW_015160839.1:196092-198453 GCF_001447785.1 Gekko japonicus
TGTTTACGGCAAGCTGCTGAGCTGCAAGCAAGCGGGAACAGGGAAGGGTAGACTACACAGATATGGCAGCTAGCTGACATCGGCATTGTGTGTAGAATAGCTAGGAGATCTTAAGATTGTCTGGCAGCTGCAAGTTCTAGCTCTTTAGCGTGATGCACCACTAGGTGGCGAGCTAGACTTGTTTTTAAGGCAAGAGACATTTCACGGGTGGTTTGCCATTGCCTGCCTCTGCATCACAACCCTGGTGTTCCTTGGAGGTCGCCCTTCCAAATACTAGGCAAGGCCGACCCTGCTTAGTGCCCGAGATCTGACAGGGCTATCCAGGTCAGGGTTCCACAATCCACAAATGAACAGCAAGCTCATTTCTGGATAAGACTATTCCAGGGGTAAATGCCTTGTCTAGATCAAATCAAGCCTGAACTCTCCCTAGGAGCTAACATGACTAAACTGAGGCTATTGTACTTTGGTCACATCACAAGAAGACAACAGTCACTGGAAAAGGCAATAACGCTAGGAAAAGTGGAAGGCAGCAGGAAAAGAGGAGGACCCAACAGGAGATGGATTATCTCAATTAAGGAAGCCAGGGCCCTCGATTTGAAAGCCCTGAGCACGGGTGTTAAGGGTAGGACATTTTGGAGGACAGAAATCCATAGGGTCACCATAAGCCAGAAGCGACTTGACGGCACTTAACACACAATATCACATGCAATTTGACGGCAGGTGCACTTTTTAAAAGAAGGTCTGTGGATTTTATGGTAATGTTCTCTACAACGTTATCACCATAATCGACAGGTCTTCAGTTTGCTCATTGTCATCCAATCCAATCTCATTGTGGATCTTATACTGCTCCTATTGCATATTTTTTTAGAAAACGGTAATCCACCTTGAGTTTCAGTGAGAAAGGCAGACTACAGTAAATAAATAAATAAAAATACCAGCTGCACAATTGGAAATGAGTGACTTGTTGCTGGCTGTGATAAATCTGTAGATACGTAAAAGTAAGTGATACAGCCAGAGATCCATAAACCATACTTGTTTGGCCCTGGAATTAACTTTTCCTTCTCACGGAACTGGGATGAAACTGTCCCCCCTCCATGCCTACACATAACATGCATACATACATACACACTGTCTTTAGCCCTCCTAATGGAAACCTAATGCTTTCTCTAAGGGCAAGAGACCTGGTACGGTATAGCAGCAAGTCCTGGGTTAAGAACATTAGAAACGGCAATGTTGGATCAGGCCAAAGGCCCATCTGGTCCAACACTCTGTGTTACACAATGGCCAGAAATACCAGTGCCATCAGGAGGTCCACCAGTGGGGCCAGGACATTAGAAGTCCTCCCACTGTTGACCCCCACAAGCACCAAGATGACAGAGCATCACTTGCCCCAGAGCCCCTATCTATACCTTGTGGCTAATAGCCACGGATGGACCTCTGCTCCATATGCCTATCTAATTCCCATTTGAAGCCGTCCATGCTCTGGGGATGTCTGCTGCATCTCCAGCCAGGGTTCAAACTCTGCTGAGCCAGGAAGCTCTCTTAGGTGGCTTTGGACCTTTTCATCTTGATCTATTTTAATGGGTTGCTGTAAACATAAAGCTCCTTTCAGAGTGGGCGTTGTTTTAATCTGATTTTTCATATCAAATGAATAAGCGGTAACCTTGTTATTTACCCGCACAACAAAGTTATTGTTCCCCCCCCCTATTAACGAAATAGTGTTAGTGCCCTCATGGTGTGTGTGTTGCAGCCCAAACAATTTCATCCTTGCCACCTATTCTTCACTTTCCTTGCTTTCACGAGCACCACTAAAGCTCAGCGCTCAGAAACCCACGGGCCCCTCCTTTCCAAACGCCCCCTTCCCCGTACATAAACGCCTGGGCCGGCCACCTGCTCGGCGAAGCCCCACCCTGCCCGTGGCACCAAACCGGAGGAGGATCTCCTGCGCTCCGGAGGGCGAGCGCCCGGCGCATCAGAACAGAAGCCGGGGCGGTGCCAAGAGGGCACGGTGCCTGCCGCAGCTTTCCGAGCCGGGGTCCAGGAAAAGCAACCCCCCCCCTGCCCTCCTACAGGGCCCAGGCGGCCGGCTGCCCTTCTCCACGGTGCCTCTGGGCATCCCTAGAAGGCGCGCCTCTGGGCAAGGAGGCGCTCCATCCTCAGGCTCAGACGCTTCTCCACCGGGGCGCCTCGCATGCAGCCCATCCCGGGGGACCACCACAGCGGGGTGAAGCCCTACGTGGAGGGGGGCTCCACCGCGCCCAAGCCCCCGGGCGAGGAGAGCAGGCGCCCATCCGCCTTCCTGCTTGGACTGCCTCTCCCTCCCTGCGAGGCGCAGCTCCCCCCCCCCCGGCCCTCCCCGCC
>NW_015160839.1:198924-209876 GCF_001447785.1 Gekko japonicus
GTGGGAGGGTCCAGCAGGGCGGGCGGGAGGGCGGGTCTCGCCGCGGCGGCGTTCCCTCCTCCCACGCCCCTGTCGGCCCCGCGGCAGGGCAGGGCCACCACCAGTGTTCCCTCTAAGCTGAGTTAGTGTGAGCTGACTCACAGTTTTTTAGCCTCCGGCCATAGTTCCCTCTAAGCTGAGTTAGTGTGAGCCAGCTCACAGATTTTTAGCCTCCGGCTCACACATTTTTGTCTTAGCTCAGGAAGGAGGGCTCCAGAGTAAACTGATTTATGCAGCAGCCAAATCGCTCGCTCACCACTTTAGTGCCAGGAGCTCACAAAGTAGAATTTTTGCTCACAAGACTCCACAGCTTAGAGGGAACATTGCCTCTGGCTCACACATTTTTGTCTTAGCTCAGGAAGGGATGGCTCCAGAGCAAACTAATTTATGCAGCAGCCTGGGGTGGTGGCAGGGTTGGGCACGCCCCTAGGGCCAAAGGGGGCCCTCTTTCTGCACCAGGGCGGCAGCGTGGCCTACAAGCGCGTGATGCAATAGCCTGGCTGGAGACGCGGCGGACATCCCCAGAGCGCCTCTGTATGCTGCCCCGGGCAACAGTCAATGTCACGGTGAACGTGAATTTCAGGGACGGCCTCTTCCCAGGCCCCGGAGCTCTGCTTCTCCAGTATCCCCTTCTTTGGGCTATAAGGGTGCAATTTAAAAAAAATAAAAAATAAACGCAGAGGCTCATTTGCAAGGAGGTGGCGTTCCAACCCAGGGGCTCTTGCAAGGAGCTGTGCATCCTGCGGCACAAGAGCGAAGTTCTCGCCTTCCCTGCCCACAGCCATTATTTGGATGCAGCCACAACTGGATCTAGGGCTGCCAGGTCCCCCCTGGCCATCAGCAGGGGATGGGAGGTGGGGTTGCCAGATCCAGGTTGGGAAACTGGTGGAGATTTGGGGATGGAGACGGGGGGCAGGGACCTCAGTGGGGTACAAGGCCACAGAGTCCACCCTCCTCCAAAGCATCCATTTTCTCCAGGAGAAGGGATCACTGTTGTCTGGAGATGAGCTGTAATTCCAGGGGATCCCCAGGTCCCACCTGGAGGCTGGCATCACCAACTGGTCACAACTGGGCCCTGAGCTGGATGGCCCAGGCTAGCCAGATCTCGGAAGCTTAGCAGGGGCAGCCCTGGTTAGCATTTGGATGGGAGAGCACCAAGGAAACCTAGGGCTGCTGCACAGAGGCAGGCCAGGGCAAATCACCTCCTTCGTCTTTTGCCTTGAAACCTTACAGGGTTGCCATACATTGACTGCCTGCAACTTGGTGAAGCTATGCACACACACACACACAGAACACAACTGGCAGGATTCAGCTAACAAATGGGGCAGATGCTCCTAAGGTCAGGGAGTTTAGTGCCCCCAAATGCATGCAGCTGTAAAGATGCTATCACAGCATCTGTGGGTGTGGTCAGACGGTGTGCTAAGAGCAGGTTAAACTGCTCCGGTTCTAACCGGATATATTTGATCTGGATAATTGTGATCACACCTCCCTTATCCCGCCTCACCGCGCAGTCATGTCGCTCCCCAGCGTCTACACTACCGATGCGCGGGAGTGTGCATCGGCGAGGTTTTTAATTTTTTTCTGTTTGCGCATGTGCACAGGCGCCCCTCCGTAGAATAGGGGGGAACTATCATGGCACATGTGCAGAACCACCAAGGCGAATCAATCCAACCCCTCCAACAAAAGACTTCCCTTTAAAAGTTTGACCCAAAAATGACCTCTGTGAGATCCCAAACTCATCTAAATTCTAAAACAAGTGACCGTTTAAATGTCGGTTTTCTAAACACGGTAGCGGAGCTCCGCCTATGCGCGCCGACGCTAAAAAAAAAATGGGTGAAAAGCGGAAGTCTCAGGCAGCTTTCGAGCAGGGAGGGGGTTTAAACCGGAAGTGGCTCGATACCAGAGGAGCGATCACACGGGGGAAATGTGGCTTTAAACAGGAGAGCTGAGAAAACACCACTTTGGGACCTGGTAACAAAATACTCAAGGTTAAAGCGGTTTTGAGCCAGAAACCAACGGCTGGGGATGGGAGCCAGATGTTGACTGTGTGATCGTGCATATAAAATCCGTTTCTGAAGCGTGATGACACCAGATCAAACGGCGCGTCTGAACGCGCACTGTGTGTGTCTCCTGGGCATTTATCTTATGGCTTGCAAATTCGCTTTGTCTGGGAGGAGATACAGGCTGAGTGTTCTTGACTTCCAAGCTGTCTCCCTGACAAAGGACAAACAAGCCATCAGAACACAGGTGGTAGGCCTAGGTCCGACTAAGCTCTTGCCAAAAAAAAAGGCCTTTCTTGCAGGGCTGCCAACCTCCAGGAGGGGCCTGGATATCTCCTGCGATTACAGTTGATCTCCAGATGGCTGAGATCAGTTCCCTTGGAGAAAACGGCTGCTTTGGGGGGTGGACTCTATGGCATTTATCCTGCTGAGGTACCTCTCTTACCCAAACCCCAAAATCTCCACACAGAGCTGGCAGCCCTATTTTCTCAGCTCATTTTTAAAATAGCACAGAGTATACAGAGTATATACCATTTTGCAGCACAGGAAGCTCTGAAGTTCTGAGTTATTTTTATCCATTATCACAAGGGTTTGTGTGTTTCACGGCTGTTTTAACAAAAGTCCCAAGTCTGATCTCTGAAGTTCTACAGAGATGGCTACCTACATGCCTGAGGCTCTCTGCCATCAACCCAGTGCAAGATGCAGTGAAGACATCTGGTATTGCTGGGTATTCCTTGATGCATTAGATAAGAACCATAATAGCTGGGAATGGGGCCTTTACTGCAGCTGCCCTGAGGCTCTGGGAGCCAGTACACGCTATGGTTGAAGCACTGGATTCAAACCAGGGAGAAACAGGTTTGACTCTCTGCTTGGGCTCCTAAGATCACTGGGTGACCACTCACTTTCTCTCTGTGGGATTAATCTACAAGGTTGTTATGAGGAAAATCAGGGTAACATGCTATCCAAGTGCACTGCCCTGAACTCCTTGAAGGAAGGCTGGCATATATGTGTGAGGAATGAATGAATGCCATTCTTCTTTATCCTTCCCTAGCATGGGTTGGGAAATGTATATCAATTCGTTGATTATTTTCCAGGGTGGTCTGTGGTTCTTTCACTGCCAGTTTTACACAGCCACTTTGTAATTTTATTTTGCTTTCATTCATGTATGAGCTGCTTTGAGCGGTATGCAAAAAGCAGCATAGATTTTTTTAAGTATATTGAAGTTTAGATTAAAACATAGAACTTAAATGGCTATGTCACCGTTCTGCGCCACTGCAAGCCTTATTCATGAAATGGGCTGCCCCTTACTATTCATTCATTCATTGGGGGGGGGGGTGGAATTGCCAAGACAGAGCCGTCGCTGTCCTCAAGCAAAAGCTCAGGCTCTGTCATGAGGGAGAGAGTTCCGGAGATGGAAAGTAGCTGCTGAGGAAGGGACGTCCTTGGTGGGGTCCCCATGTGAGCACCTTTGGAATTCTGCCATTGTGTCCTGGGCACAGCCACAAAGTGGCTCCCACAAAACAGCTGCTGCAGGAGATGGAGCCAGCCATGAAGTGGCTGACACAGCAAAGATCCTTGTGCTGCGGTGGCAGCTGCTGCCAAAGCAATGTGTTTTTTTTAAAAACCTGCACAGTCAATCAAATCTCCAGTGGCCAATCAGAACCCTTGCTGGGCAAAAGCCCCACCTGACCCCGCCCACTTTGTAAAAAGACCAGCAAGAAACACCAGGGTTGCAACACAGAGGCAGGCAATGGCAAATTACCTCTGAACATCTCATGCCTTGAAAACTCTACTGGGTTGCCAGAAGTCGGTTGTGACTTGATGGCAAACAACAACAAACAAAACCCTCCTTCCATTCCTTACCATTTCAACACAGAGCGAGCAGTAGTTGAATTTCTCTGATTTGCGGTAAACCTCCCGGAGGGGACGTTCATCATAGCAGTAGTCACACGGACCAAATACATTAGCCAAAAAGGTCTGGTCACACATCTTGCCTGTGAGGCTGGAGCTGAAAGGAAAGCAGGAGAGAAACAAATTATTTTCTGGGATTCATAGACCTAGCCTGTTGTGGAAGTTTCAGGTGGCGCTTGAGGCTTCACAGTTGGCTAAGAGAATCAGCCCCTGCACATCAGCAAGGCTGCTGAAAAATTGTCAAGTGCCGGAAGGGGGGGGGGGACGACCCCATCTGGATCTTTAAAAGGAGCAGACGAGGCCCTCGAGCTGACAAACTTGCCCATCGCTGCTTTATAGTGAGGCAAAACCCCCAATTTCCTAGAACTTTAAAACAGCTGCAGGGGAAGGGAATAAACTGTGATCCTGAAAAGTGTGATTCCTCAATATTTGCACATGACCCATGGATATTTAAGGAACACGTTAATAAATTGTGATACCATTTATTAAACTGGTATGTTTCATTTGTCTTTCCATATCTACAACTCCTTGCATCGTTTTTCTGTTTTGAGGGGATCATGATCTGAATAACACTCCAGCAATGAACTAAAGCTGGAAATTATTACCCACCATACGGTATTTCTGTTGGATATTGTAATTCTGTGTGCAAGAGGATCTGGGAGGGAAACGGTTAAGAGAACTCTGCTCCAGTGCACTTGGCAGTTGGCCCCAACCCCTATCCGTTAGATGCTTGAGCCTCTTTGGCCCTTGCTTGACTTTTGTGTTTCATCTTATATAGGACCTCTCTTCTTCTCTCTCTTACCTGGGCTTGGAACTGTAGGAAGTTAACCTTTTTGAAGTTAATCTGTTCACAATAAGTTAAATGTGCCTACATGAATATGTCATGTAAGACATGCTTCTGTTTTTGTAAGTAAATTTCTTTCTGTTTTTATCATTGGCGTCAGATCAGCATTGTAATTTGTTTGAATAGCGTTTTTCCCTTAACCAGGAAACGTGGTAGATTGGGAATATTACGTAAAGCTTCTGTTGCTTCCAAGGCAAATTATTTCTTTTTTACATTTAACCTAATAATTTTGTGGCCCACTAAGCATGAAAAAAACCAACCTTGCTAGCTCCTGTGCCATTAGCAGCCTGATCTGCAGGAATCAGCAGGGGCGAATCCTTCTTTCTAGGCTGTGAAAAGCTCCAGAAAGCTGCCGATGTTTGCCGATCATGTCACCATTCAAAGCTGGTAGGTTAATTTCATTTCTAAATTAATTTCTTAAAAAAATTAAAGCAAGGATTTGGGATGGGTCCCCACCTAATTTAAGGTGCTAGTTTGTCTGAAAACAGAATCTCATGTTGGTAGACCTGGGAGATATGAGAAAAAGGCGTATCTCTGCAATGGAAGGGGCTAAGGATTTGTTTTTTTGAATTCAGAAAACCTTCTAAAATTATCATTACAATGATATATGGATAATTGGTTCCAGCCTGGTGGAACTCTCTACCTGGTGACATCCGTACCCTGCGAGGCCTTGTTCAGTTCCACAGGGCATGCAAAGCAGAGCCGTTCCACCAGGCCTATGGTTGAGGACAGCAGTGGAGCACACTGTGGTTCTCACTGTGGCCCCCTCCATGACCAGCCCCTGATCCGCCCACAGGAGGGAGTAAACTGCATTTTTAAGCCATTGATTTGTTGCTATTTTTATTGGTAAATTGTAATTTAACTATTTATTGTAGTTTAATCCTGTTGTTCACTTAGGGCTGCCAAGTCCCCCCGGGGGGCAGGGAAACCCCCGCCCCAGAGGCCCATTCCCCGGCACCGCCGGATCGGGCCCCGGGGGGAACTCCTCCGTGACGTGCGCGTCACCAGGAAGTGACGCGGGCATGCCGGGAACACTGGGGGCGGGGCCACGGCTATACAAGGGAAAACTCTATGGTTTTCCCTTGTATGGTCGTGGCCCCGCCCCCAGCGTGCCCGGTGTCATAACGTCACCACCCGGGAGTCCCCCGTGGAACAGGTACGTCGCACTTGGCAACCCTATGTTCACTGTCCTGAGCCCTTCAGGGAAGGGTGGTTATGAAGACCACAATCTCTTTTCCAACACCCAGGCAGAATTTTCCCACCAAAAGTATTTTAGTTCTCCTCAGCGACTGAGTCGCTCGCCAGTGGCATGTATTTCTTCGTTGTTTGATAAGCTTACATTGTCCCACTCTGTCACAGATATTTGTTTAGGCTTTAGACCCAGTACAGGAACTTGAGGAGAATACAGGAGCTGTCCTGTTTTATAAACCCTTGTGAAATGGCCCTTGAGGTAGATTAACTTTCAAAACAGAATAAAGATTTTGTTAAACAGGCAGGGAATGTATAAATATGAGGATTCAAGGTATGGAAGTTGCTGAGATAAAACTTTTTAATATATACAGAATTGAGGCTTTTGAACATACACGAGAGTGTTGTTGAAGCTTAATTTCTGAGTTTCGAGTTCTTTTCAGTGAGGGGTTTTTACTTATTATATATTTCAGCTGTTACACAGAATCTTGAGTACAGTTTGTTAGAGAATAGCTTTGTCTTTGTTTTTTTCCTGGCTGGCTACCATGTAACTTTCCCCATAGGGGGACAACTAGTGGTGCCGCAGTTGCGCCATGGCCAGCCACGACAGTGCAGGCCCATCATAGGATTGCTCTGTAAGGAGAGCTGGAAAACATAGCCCAATTTCAGACAGCCTATGTATTCCGTTTCAGGAACCGTTCACTAATGGGTTTTTTCTGTCATTTCAGACAGACCTGTTTTAGTAACTGTTCCCTGACAGAATATATTTACCTGTTCACACAAAAACGCTTCTGTCCCATTCGGGAAGTGTGCCTGAAGTGTTGTTCACTGAAACTGCTTTCTACCAGTCTTCAATCCCTTCTACCGCTTCTGAAGCGCTATGGTGTTGTGTACTGGGTTCGATGCGTAGTGAAGACAGACGCTGAGTGATTGGCAGCTCATACTTTACTGGCACACAACACAACACCCAACAAACGGTCGAATGACCAACTATATACAGTCCCCGGGTGCCACCCACAGGTCCCATTGGCGGGTTTGAACTTCCCGCCACAGTTCCTATAGGTGTTGACTAGGAGTCTTAGGATCCTAGTCCCCATTGTTCTTTTGGAGCCAAGCTCTGGTCACATACCGCTGGTGCCTAGTGGCGGTCTGTGGACATAACACATGGGGTGCTGTATAAAATGCCCCGTAGTGCTTCCTACAGTGACAGTTCTTTTTGCGCCCTTATTCTCCCTGCCTGCGATAGTCCTCTTTTTTTAATGTTCTGGGCCATAGCGACCCCACTGAGATCCCTGGACTCCATTTAAATACACTGACGTTCGCTACCGCTGTCGCTCGGAACAAGTACCTGATTGGACAGCGTGTTTAAGCTGGAGATCAGGGGCATAAGTGAATGGTGAGACAGATGTTTAGTTGATTTTTTAAAAAGTTTGCTTTAGAGGAAGTGTAGACTCAGGCACACACACACAAGCGCACACAGTCCATGGTTTGTGGGAATTAAGGAAGGAAGGAAGGAAGGAAAGCTTCCTGGGTTTCAAAACTGTCCGGTCGTCTCTCCCCCCCCCCCCCAAACAACCCCCCTAAACGCTGCAGTGAGCTCCTTGTTTCCAGGGAACAGCAGTAGCGAATGTCAGTGTGTCTAAATGGAGTCCAAGCATCTCAATGGAATCACTTAAATCAAAACAAGCATCATTTACAAACATCGAGAGAACTCCCTTGCTGCCTCATAAGTAGAGTGGCCAGTCCACAGGTCCCACTCCCAGCAGGGAGTTCCCCCGGTTTTCGGAGCTTCTGCATCTGTATCTGATCCCTTCACTGATTCTAATCCCCCTGTGGAAAGTAAAATTAACCCCCTGAGTAATGTGCATCCAGATGTAGAATAGGGGCTCCGGTCACACGGGCAGGAAAATGCGCGGGGGGGGGGGAAGCGGGGCTGTTTGCCCCGGAGCAAAATAACGCGCGGTTGCACGATCAGACATCCCGTCGAGGCCCCGTGTTTAGGGGGAGGGGCCAAACAAGGAGGGGAGGAGAGGGGTGAGTACCCCCCAGATCCCCCTCCCTACCAGTAGCCCGGCCGCCCTCCCTCCCCCCCCGGTCACGCGGCCCGCTCTCCGCCTGGCCGCTGCCGCTCACCCCCATCGCAGCCCCCCGTGGCCCTCCCTCAGCCCCAACGACACGTGCGTCTTTGTGTGCATGCACTGTTGGGCGCTTCCGGAGGCATGGGGGGAGACAACCCGGCGGGCGCCGAATGCCACGGGAGTCGGCAGGGACGCGATCAGGCGCCCGCTCTTGCTGTGCAGTTTCCGGAAACTAGTACCTCGGAGGTACTAGTTTTTTACTGCGCGGCTTCGGCGGGAAGCCTCGGGTGAGCCACGGGAGCTCTACGCTCCCCAGATGTTGTGGTGAGATCGCGCCCGGAAAGTCTGTCTCTCTTCCGTCTATGCAGTGTGGCTAATGCTCCGTGTGACCGCAGCCTAAGATTGTTAACTTCTTTTGGAGCACTGCCGGAATATAGAGCAAAATAATATTGCCAACAGACTGCAAAATTTACAGTCTACTCTAGCGGACATTAGAAGAGAGTATTAAAAAAACACAAAATGATAGCAAGAAAGTTGGGACATCTCCATCTTTTAAAACTAAATCCCGTGAGATGGATACTGCAGAAGAAGAAAAAGAATACTATAACTCATAATTATGGAGGGGGTATTATTCCATCCCTGTTCAAAAAGCTTATTCATAAGGCCCCACAAGTAAGTGCACCAGAAACTGAATTGAATAATTTAAAATGTCCTTTTGATAGAACCACAGTAAAAATACTGTCTTGGAATATAAGTGGTTGGTACTGTAAGATTTCAATCCGAGATCAAAAAACTTTTAGCTACATTTGATATCATCTTACTACAGGAGACATGGACAACTGATAATATATTATTTCATGGCTTTAGGATGTATGTATTAGCGGCTGCAAGGGAAGATAAAGGTGGAAGACCGAGCGGTGGAATTATATGAATGGTGTCCACCAGGCTGGATTCCACTACTGTAGAAGTTCTAAAGTTTTCTGTGCTTGCAGTTGCTATTTTGATATGCTTTAAAAGGATGCCTTGCATTGTGGTTTCAGTATACCCCTCCCCATCTACTTCATCATTAGTAATAGAAAGGAATTGGCAGAAGTTTAATTCTTTTGTAGACCAATTGACCATGGATTATTTTTCCTTGCCCTTGATAGTGGCTGGTGACTTCAATGTGAAAATAGGCCTGGATGACGGTACTTACTTTCAGAGAAAGCTTGGACGAGTATCAATAGATCTTGATTATCTCATGTTCTTTAATTGGAAATCTAAAGACTAGATTTTTAATAAAGCCAGTGAAAACTTGATTGCACTGATTCATAGACTCAGAACAGTGTAGGAGCGTATGCTCAAGAATTCTTGGATCTAATCCATTGATACAGAGTTAGAAGGGCTTACAAAGCTGTTAAGAGATGTCCTTACCTGCTTGTATTTCCCAGCGTACAGCTATCCCTGATAACTCAGTCAAGAGAAATCAGTGGTTCGATACAGAGTGTAGGGACATAAAATGGGCTATATAGCAATGCCATAGAAGTTTTAGCTCCATGAACAATCCTACTACTATGATAGATTGGAGTTGAAAAAACTATATACGTCAGTTATTAAAAAGAAGAAATCAGAATCTGAAGTGAGGGGGTTGAAGATGCTAATTGCAGCTTCTAAAAATAATATTATCGCTTTTGTCAATCTTGTGTGGGATCGTTTTAATATATGTGCTCCAATGAATTCTTGCATCTCAGCAGATACCTGGGAATTCCATTTCTGCAACATATTGATTGGACACGTAGCCAATATGAGGGATGTTCTAGAGGAGCTACATACTATACCAGCATGGCTATCAATATCATCTGAAGAAGTGGCTATTCTGATAAGGTGCTTGAAAGCAGGCAAAGCCTCTGGAAAGCCTTTTGGTCTATGAGTACGAATAAAAGACTAGACTAGACTAAGACTAAGAAAGAATAGACCTAATGCCAGCTTAAATATTTAAGAGTAATCTACAACGTTATATTGTGATTTTAATGATTTGTTGATATTGTGATGATTTTGTGTTGTAATCCTAAAGCAATCTGCATCTTATGTTCCATCTCATCTGTTTTATATGCCAACAAAGGACTGATTGATTGATTTTGTGTTCTATTTTAGCATATTGTAGTAACCCACCCTGAGCCTTGTAATGCAAGGGAGGGAGGGCTAGAAATCAAATAAATAAATTAAATGGTGGAACACTTTTATTAGCACCTTTATTCATCAGAATTAATCCAATAGGGGGGGCGTGGCAGCAGTCCTTCCGGTCGGCTGCAGCTTGTTCGCTCTCCTGCAACCCCCAACGGATAAACAACGTTTACTCTTTAAAAACAAGGTAACTTTATAAAAAACTATCAATGCCAGCTAAGGGAAAAGCCAGAGGCAAAAGAGGCGTTAAAAAGTCACCTCTTAAACTATTAACAACAGAAGAAACGGACTCTGAGTCAGAGCGTGATTTTTCTTTGCCAGAAGAAATGGCCGCAGCTGCAGGAGATACAATTGCACAGGCGTTAAAAGAAATAAAGGAGGAGATTAAAAGCGAGATAAGGACTCTGTCTTCTGATGTTGGACTACTAAGAAAGGAATTCGCTCAGCTCAAGAGTGCTATCGACCCGATAAATCAGAAACTAGACGAAATGGCTTCAGCTGTAAAGCAATCTGAGCAGAAGGCAGACGCTGCTCTTCAGGCAGCCAAGAGAGTTTCGGATGATTTATCAGAGATACGGTCGTTTGAAAATTGGGCTAAGAACAGGATTATCCTCCATGAGACAAGACTAAGGGAAAGAAAAGCAAAGCTACGGGGATTTTCCCCCAACTTTTGTGCAACAGGAAATTTACAGGAGGAACTCAACAAATGGCTTCTGCAGATACTGCAGT
>NW_015160839.1:210183-229710 GCF_001447785.1 Gekko japonicus
TAAGAGGTAATAATTCTAAGTAGGATGTTTTAGTATAAGAGTAGACTGTTTCTCTTAACATGTTTATGAAGGTTGGAAATATAGAAGAGCTGTTTAATTTGAAGTTAAGAATTTACAGTGCCATAAATGGGTGTAGCAAGGAGGCGACGAGTGTGCCCCCCCCAAGACCTCCGAATATAGGGAGAGAGGTTATTTGGCCTCTCGCTGTAGAGGGGTTCTCTACAGCGCCCACAATCGGAGGCAACCCTTTCAACTTTTCGTTTTAGGTACAGAAGAAGAAAATAGATAGAAGAATCTAGCATTATGTGAGTTAGTAGAAACTGTAGTTTTCGTGTGGTATTATGAGGACTATTAAGTTATGGGGAAGTTGGACGGGATACACAAACGGGTAAGATAGGGGCATATGAAAAGAAGAGGGAATAAAAGAGAGAAATAAAAAAAAAAATTTGGCTGTTGTATTAGTAACCTCAGATGATTCTTTTTTTTTTGTATCTTTGTATGTTTGGTTCACGATTGTTTAAAAAAGGAAAATGAGCATATCAATAAGATGAATAGTGAACTATGATTGTGTTAAACGGATATACTCAACAATAAAAAGTGAATTTAAAAAAAAAAAAAAAAGAATTAATCCAATAGGTAAAATACCAGACCAACAGAAATATGCTGTTATTGTTCCTGTAGTTAAGAAAGGCGAAACAAACAGATCCAAGAAATTACCAGCCAATTAGCTTGTTACCAGTGATCAGCAAACTATACACATTAGAAGCTAGTTGGCTGGATACATTCAGAATCAATGTTGCGTTTAGAGCAAGTGGGTTTTAGACAGGGAACCTCAGCTATTGCTTATTGTATTAATTCGTGTGGCAGAAAAATATACCCACTGCACTGAGGGAAAGTTATGAGTGGCTTTCATGGATCGGAAATGAGCATCTGATTCAATTCCTAGGACACGTTTATGGCAAAAACTCAGGAAAACCATGACTGATCGTAGATTGGTGTGGTTGATACAGATGCTCTATGATAAGCCAACCACCCAGGTTAGATATGGGCCAGAGGGGCAAATGACAGGAACGTTTACTATGAAGACGGTAGTCAAGCAGGGATGTCTGATGGCTCCACTACTTTTTAATCTCTTTTTAAACGATTTAGCCCCACTCTTAAAATGAGATGAATTTCACTTGCCAAGACTTGGGGCCCTCGAACTACCGTACCCCGTTATATGCTGATGATGCAGCATTGTTATCACAATCTCCTATCAGACTATGAAGATTAAGACAGTCCTTCTCTAACTACGGCCGGGAACAAGGTCTGACAATTAACTCTGTGAAGTTGAAGATATTGGTTTTTACAAAAGGAAGAAGATATCAAAGACATAAATGGATTTTAGCGGGTGATGAACTAGAGCAGGTTCGGTCTTTTAAATATCTGGGGGTAGTTTTCGACACATGTTTAACTTGGAAACCTCAATGTAAGGTCTGTAAAACGGAGCTCTTCCGCCAGGTTTTTGGAGCCGCCACCACTAACACCTCCACCACCACCAATTAATATCTACTCTGATGGAGCCCTGGCCCGCAGGTCCCTCAAACTCAGCCCGTGCCAAGGACCCAAGATAGTTGCAGAAGGCCGAAGAGTCAATAGGAATATGAGGAATGTTGCTAGCACTTTATCTTTTTTGAATTTTAATGCTGTATTTATTAATGTATGTGATTTTATGATGATTGTATTCTGAGAATTTTATCTGTCTGTAAGCTGCCCTGAGCCGTCCTTGGCTGGGGGGGCGGGATAAAAATTTAATTAATAATAATAATAATAATAATCAACTGTCTGCTCTAGTGCAGCAGTAAAGGTCTTTTCCACAGGAAAGGTGGGCAGTACCTTCTGGCAGAGATTATGGCTTTCTCTCAGAGGTGTTCTCTCAAGGGCAGTTCTCAGGAGAGCTCTCTCAGCCCCCACCTACCTCATAGGGTGTCTGCTGTGGGGAGGGGAAGGGAAAGGAGATTGTAAACCACTCTGAGACTCTTTCAGGTAGTGAAGGGCGGGGTATAAATCCAATCTCTTCTTCTTCTTCAATGCTAAGGTACTGTCCCAACTACTACACAGAGCAGCAATCTGGATCCACCGAATAAATGAGACTATAGATTGGTTGTTAATACAATTCTTGCATCAGATCTGTGGGATCCCAAAATATATGGCTCATACTGCCCTTAGACTGGAAGTTGGTCAGCAGTCAGTTGAATCTAGGGCTTGGATACTAGGATTAAATCTTAAACTCAAAATAATGTTCTCTAAGGATAATGGCTTATTATATTATATGAAACGAGAGAGTTTCTCCAGTTCATGAAATCAGGCTGTAATAGAAAAGTGAATATTATATGATGCCCAGAGAAAGCTGTTTTTGCATTATGTTGGCCCATAGTCCATACGACTATCAAACAGTTGATTATGAAGATGGTTATCAATAGTACTATCTGCTGGGCTAGCAGTAACTCCTCTCCATATGGGAATCCCACCACTTTACAATCCCAAAATACTCGAATAGCCTTACAGTTCCAAGATACAGGCGAGCAGTCATGCTCACAAGACTAAATGAGCTAACATCTGCAACCTCTGAAGGGCATATAGGTACACCATTTTCAAATACATATTGCGATTGTGGCTTATGGATTAAAGCATCTATGAAGCATGCTTTATTTGAATGCCCATGGTATAAGGCTAGAGAGAAATGGACCAAGCCACTTGTGCCCCAGCAAAATGAGCCTCCCCCAGATGTTGTAGTTACTAACATTTTAATGGATCCTAGGCCAGCAAATACACTTGTTCAGGCCATGAGAGTTCGGGAAACTTGTGACAAGACACCTTCTCTAGCACAGTATAGTGACCTGTCCTCTCTGGCTTGAATTCTTCCTTTTATTATTAGCTGGAAATAGGTGGATACTACTCAAGACATGTAGGTCAGAGGAGTAGAGAAAGAAAAGAAAGATTGCAAATGCTTTACATCTGATATTGCAAGGGGGGGGAAAGATATAAAACTACCTACCTTCTGATCCCAGGGATGAACAGTTAGAAGTGTCTGGAAGGGAAGCAAGCAAGCAAGCCGTGTGCAAGTAGAAATGCGCCAGGAGAAACTTAATGTGGAGAGATAATCTACTTAGAAGGCATTTAAGGCCTAAGTGTCCACTTCTATATTGTAAAGCCTTTGTGGCATTTCCATACCCCCAGTACAGGTGCCAGGAGCTAAAGTTAGTCCTCAGTCACTGAAGACAAATTCCTGAGTAAAGAGAAAAATCATCTGCTAATGATGCTTAATGTCTTATTTTTAAAAAAATTCTGTGCCACCTTTCCAATGCTCGAAGTGGTTCAAAAATAAAGGCAGTAACTGATAAACATTTCATAAAATCAATAAAACTACAAGATCAAACTATTCAATTAAAACATATATATGATATGATATCCTACACGGGAACACCATATTTTAAGCAAACTTTGCAACATTAAGAATTGAGAGCCAGTGTGGTGTAGTGGTTAGAGTGCCAGACTAGGATCTGGGAGAGCCAAGGTTCAAATCCCCACTCTGCCTTCGAAGCTTGCTGGGTGACCTTGGGCCAGTGAGAGGCTCTCAGCCTAACCTACCTCACAGGGTTGTTGTGAGGATAAAATGGAGGAAAAGGGAACATTGCAAGCTGCTTTGTGTCCCCCCACTGGGGAGAAAGACGGGGTATAATGAAGTAAAGAAATGATAAGAAATACAACATTTTCAGCGCAGTTCTAAGCCAGTTGACTTCAATAGACTTAGAAGGGTGTAACTCTGCCGAAGATGGTACCGACTGCGGTGCATCCTGAGTGCTTGTGTGCTTCTAGATGGTTACATAACAACTGAGGCTTTGGTGGCTGCAAGCCTTGGTTCCATACCATTGTCATTTAGTGGAATCTATGTATTAGAATATAATTTGTGTATACTGAACATATTGTTAAAAGAATTCACATACATTTGACAGCATACAAGACAAGACAGAAATCCCCATAAAACTATATTTAAGACTATTTCATATTATTCTGTGATGGCTCTATTAATGATCAATTGCTCAGTGATTCTTTTCTCTAGTTTGGTATAGCCATACATGGAGAGTCCCTTCCCTATCTTGCTTTGGTATTCCATCTTTTATAGTCAGCATCATACCTCACTCAGCTGTGTTCCGTATAAAATATTGTTACAGCTGCTGATGAAAAAGAAGATGCAACAATACCAAGCCTGGATCCATGGAATGGATACCAATACCCCAATACCTGGATACACTTTAACAGACTCATTGGATGAGGGAGGCTGTTGGCTATGTGAGCTCATGTCTTAGAAAAACCCAGGGCTATTTTTGGGCAGGAACGCACAGGAACGGAGTTCCGGCTGGCTTCAGAGGTGGCCATGCCCACTACAGGCAAAACCTCTGCAAGCCAAGGGAAGGCATGGGGCCTGGCCTAATATGCTAATGAGTTTCTGCTGTTGGGTGTGGCCTATTATGCTAATGAGTCCCTGCTGGGCTTTTTCTACAAAAAAGGCCCTGGAAAAACCAATGATAATCCCAAGAATGTCCCCAGATGGCTGAATTCCCTAATAAATGGAGGATGGAAAAGCAGACGTACAACAGGCAGTACCTCACCAGAGGGTCTTTCCTATTGCTATGGGGGCTTCAGCTATGGCTATGTGTACTTACTGCTGTTCATCTGACATAGAAGAAGAAGAGTTGGCTTTTATACCCTGCTTTTCTCTACCCAAAGAAGTCTCAAAGCATCTTACAATCTCCTTCCCTTCCTCTCCCCACAACAGGCACCTTGTGAGGCAGGTGGGGCTGAGAGAGTCTGAGAGAACTGTGACTGGCCCAAGGTCACCCAGCCGGCCTTATGTGTCTCAAGGTGGCTTACAATCACCTTCCCTTCCTCTTCCCACAACAGGCAGCTTGTGAGGTAGCTGGGGCTGAGAGAGTTCTGAGAAAACCGTGACTGGCCCAAGGTCACCCAGCAGGCTTCAGGTGGAGGAGTCAGGAATCAAACCCGGTTCTCCAGATTAGAGTCTGCTGCTTTTAACCACTACACCATGCTGACATAGATTCTTTTAGAATGCGTGCAGTAGAAATCACCAAAGCTTGGACTGACATAGTTGATAACTGGCTTGCAGAGGTCTGACCTACTGGCATGTCACCCTGCTAGTCGTCTTGTCAAAACACCACAATGCCTACAAAATGGTGATGCCCAAAACTGCCCTTAGATGCCTCAGGTGTTAGACTCTGCCCCCCACGGCACGACTAAACTCTGTCACACCTACTGGATACGTTAACTGTGTTATGTTCAGAACTCCTGCGTACTCTCTGAAATATTCAAGAAAAGCATCCCCCCCCCCAAGTGCCATGTTGATCCTTAGGCCCTGCTTCAGTTCTGTTTTTCTATTCTCTAATGATCCAGGGTTTCCTGACATGTGGATCTCTGACATGATATTCCTGCTTCATCCAGATCTTTGCCCTGGCTTGCATTGCCCAGGCTAGCCCAATCTCACTAGATCTTGGAAGCAGTTTTTGAATGGGAGACCACCAAGGAATTCCAGGGGCACTCTGCAGAGGCAGGCAATGGTAAGGCAACTCTACTAGTCTCTTACCTTGAAAACCCTACGGGGTTGCCATAAGTTGGCTATGACTTGACGGCAATTTACACGCACACACACGCCAGATCTTTAGAAGCAACTATCGAGCCAACTGCCCGTGCTGCTGGAAATGTAGTTCTTTCTGTGTACAAATGTGTCATGTGCAAACGTAAGAGTGAGGAAGTTCCGAAACGTCAGATCATTAAGCAAATGTGTAAGCTGCAGTGGCATTTATCCAAATCAACTTGAGTCTTCTAAATAAGTTTTCTACCGCTGGTGGTGGTGGACATAGGAGATTTTTGCTTGTTTGGTAGGCCTTAAGTACTTGCTTGTTGAATAACACTGTGACTCGCCTGGAAAAATCTTAGCTCCAGGAGGTGAAAGAGGGTGCTGTCCCAGCTTGCTTAGAAATGGGCATATGATGACATTAGTCTCATGAGACGACTGACTACTTGAGAGTAAGTGCAGCTGAGCAAAGTGGGGGTGTACTTCTGAATAAACATGCATAGGATTGCTCTGTAAGACATATCCTGAATCAGAGCCTTGATTTCAGCTGCTGCGTTTAGAAACAGGCATTTTGCCATTTGTGTTACTACACCTCATGCCGTGAAGCTTTTGCGCAAAACAAAAGAAGGCCCCGTGTGACCCAATGTGAAGCTTTGAATTTGGACTGGAGGATCAATACGCAGACAAATCACTCTGTACTTTGTAGCTGATCTTCTCTGGCCAGGAGCAAAGCCTGGCGTGCAGCCAGCGCAATAGTTGCACATTTCCCTGAGCCAACAGAGCCCACAGTCTTAAGTATGCACATTCTCAAGAGCAGAGCAGGCCCTATTTGGCCTTACAGATGGTTCAGACATTACTTCCCCACAGCTTCCTCTTGCAAGTAATCTGCTGGTGCAAGTGGTCTTGGAGCTAATGCCGTAAATCGTTAGGGTGATCTTTTCACAAGTCTCTCCTTCTCCAATGCTGCTCATGAAAGAAAAGAATAATGAAGAAATAGACGCCTGAACCTGCTCACAGAGGAAAGCTGGCAAGAATAAGATTAGAGTCTGGAAGTGCCTTGGAGACAAGATTTGGGGGGGTATAAGCTTTCAAGAGTCACAGCTCCCTTCATCAGATACAAGTAGAAATGGAGATCCCTGAGCCCTTATATCCCAGTCTGAAGGTGGGAGAGTATTGCAGAGAAGGGAGTTGGGATGCAAAGGTACAATGCGAAATGTAATCACCTTGACTGGCGCAGGGGAGAAATACTTAGGAGCAAGAGGAAGAATGTAAAACCAGAGCTGACCCTGAGACACAGAAGATCACAGTAACTTCTTCTGCTTGTTTGCAGAGTTCTTCCTCCAATATTACATCACCTAGGCAAGTCGACACTTTGTGTGAGCAATTGCTAGCGGGGATCTGCAGTGGAGGGGTTGTGGCTCAGTGGTAGAGCATTTGTGTGGCATGCAGGAGGTCCAAGGTTCAGTCCTCAGCAACTCCAGGTGGTAGGTGATATGAAAGACCCCAGCCTGAGACCAGAGAACTGCTGCCAGTCCGAGAAGACAATACTGACCTTGATGGACCAATGGTCTGATTCAGTGTGAAAATATATTTTTGCAACAGCTTGAAGATTTACAATGAGCAGGCACATTACTTCTTTGTTTCACAGGAACTGCAGAGCGACACAGAGGAGAGCTACGATGATGATTGGGGGGCCTGGAGACCGTCCTATGAGGAAAGGCTGAGGGACTTGGGAATCAGGGAAAACTTTTTTACAGTAAGAGTCGTGCAACAGTGACATCAGCTGCCTCGGGAGGTAGTGAGCTCCCACTCACTGGCAATCTTTAAGCCGTGGCTGGACAAACATTTGTTAGGGATGCTCTAGGCCAGGGATGTCAAACATAAGGCCTGGGGGCCGGAACCAGCCACCCAAGGCTCTTATGCGGCCCGTGAGCAGCTAGTGCAAGGGAGGGAACAGAAGACTATTTGGGGGGGGGGGAGTGGGAGGGGGCGCCCCCCGTTGAGGCTTCAGCATGGCAGAACAACCTTGTCTACAGCAGCAGGCAAGCAGCATGGGAGTGTCTGCCCAGTGCTTTACCGCTGGCTCTCCAGTCTGCACATATAAGTTTCCCTTTGCAATGGAGCCTTGCAGTGAGGATACATGAACTCGGAGCTTACCAGCTGCTGTCCTTTATACAGTTTATATCTCTGGTACCTGGCATTACATTCATGGCACACATGGCCCGGCCGGACAAAGTGAAATTTATGTCAGATCGGGCCCTCGTTACAAATGAGTTCGACACCTCTGCTCTAGGTTGACCCTGCATTGAGCAGAGGGTTGGACTGTATGCCCCCTTCCAACTGTGATTCTGTGATTCTACATCTCTCTTCTATTCTTGCTTCATCAGAGGATTAGGAGTGTGCAGACAACTCAGTTTAGAACGGCCAAGCTGTCTTCAGAAAAAACCATATCCATATCAATGGTATGGAAATCAAGATAGGCAGGGATGCTCTATCTATGTCCTCTTTAAAAAGATACACAAGCAGTTTCTGCACATGTACATAATTCGCGGCAGCCTATTGCTTCTTTCCCCGTCACTGGTGGAAATATTTAAATAGTTCATGCAGCAGCCTGTTGGTTTTGCAACGTGGACGTGAAGATTAGAACAGCTGGGCAGGAAGTCCTTCTCTGCTCTTTTCCCATCCTCAAAGGACACCAGCTGACCGGCTTTTTCAAAGAGACCTCAGGGATGAGAGGGATACCCACTCTGAAAATGTGTGGCGCATAAGTCGGAAGAGTAAGAACTCATACCCAGGTGGAATGTGGTCACTGGAAACAATCCAAGAGAGCTCTGCGCATAGGATGAGCGAGGCAAGTACAGCTCTTCCTGGTTGCACAGTTGTCTCCCGGCACTGTAAAACGGCTGTGTGGGACTGAGGCCGTCGACATTGGCAGGTGCAAAAGCCATCTGTTCTTGCATGCATGCGGTGCAAATGCCCTCTCTGATACAATTTCCTCATTCCTGTTGATAAATGCTCGTTCCTGTGATGCCCGCCTGGATGCTTTCCATTTTGTGCAGAGACGTATGACCTGGGCGGCACTTCTGCCCAGTCTCTGACTGAACCACAATCGTATGCAGGCAGAAATCGACAGACAAGATGCACGCAAGGTTTCAGCTGATCTGGTGAAGTAAGGAACAGCTGCGGCATCAAGGCAGCATCCAGTTCACATGTGAAGTAAGGAACAGCTGCGGCATCAAGGGCGACAAAGGCAGCATCCAGTTCACACGAGAGGAGGAAGACACTCTGATGGAAGGCCTGGAAATGTATTGGATTCGTAGACAATTCAAAACGCACCAACATTATTGCATTTCCCCACTGCATCTTTCAGTCATATCAATACAATCCACCCTGTGCTGTGATTCCATATGCAACCACACATAAATATTATCCATTCACTCAACTGATATCCTGTGCGTTTCTAAATACGCTGAATTTTTTATACAGGGATTTGAAATTTTACACTAAAGGGGGGGGGAATGTTTCCCCCTGGCTGGTGTTCTTGCTGGGATTTTTAATGTGCGTAATAGCGGATAATCTATCTACAGCTATAATCCTTAATATACTGAGAGGCAAAGTAGACATTACAGATGAATGTATGTCATCGTTTTTGTGTGTGTGTTTTTTTTACTGCCCAGTGGTGGTTGTTTTTTTAATGAAACCCACTTTGACGGGAGTTGCTTAATATTTTACTTGCTTCCTGTTTTACTGTGTCAGTAAACACGAATCTGGAATCCACTGGGAGGGGGAGGGAAAGCAGTTTGGAAGGGCAACTGTGAGAGGGAAAAGGGCCAGTGAAGAAAGGGTTAAGAAGCGTGGCATGGCTGTGACTCCATGGCAGCCTCATGCATTCATTGTGTGCATGCACTCCTCCTTCTCTTGGTCTCCCACCATCCTTGTCTCCAAATCACAGCCTCCGGAGATGGCTTTTCATTTGAAAATATAAAAATCAGGGCTTAGTTATCTGAATTTGTGCGTTTCATGCAGTTTGTCCTTCAACTGGAATCAAGTTTCATTCAAACCAGCCCAGTGGATGTCCAGCTCCTGTATGCTCAGGAGTCCTGTACGGCTTATCCCAACAGACATTCTCTAGCTTTTCCGTTTATACGTCCAACCACACCATCAATGTTAAATATTTTCTCTGGCATAGCACAAGGTGCTTCACAAACATCACTAATTTATACGCTCACACCCAGGATGAGAAAGCCAAATGCTGTAAGGAAGAGTTGGGCAAAGTAGACATGAGGGAATTAAAGCACCACGTGCACCGATGTAGTGCTACTAAATCAAGGACCAGCCTAAATAGTCACTGGCCTCTAATTTCAGACTCTGCCCATCCTTGAGTCAACTCAAAACTGTGACCTCCAAGAGCAGGAGAACTCAACATGGTGCCTGTTGACACCTTTCCTGGCCTCCCCCCCCCCAGTGTTTTTAGAAAGTGGGTGGGGCCAGGTAGGGCATTTGCCCAGAAGGCTTCTTATCACCACCAGAGATTTGATTGGCTGTGCAGATTTTTAAAAATGTTGCTTGGGCAGCAGCTGCCACCACAGTGCCAGGATCTTCATTGTGTGACTGAGGAGGGTAAGCTACAACAACCATTTCATGGCAGCCATTTTGTGACTGCGCCTACCATGCTGGGTCAGAATTCCAAAGGTGCCCTGTGAGCTCAAAATTTTGGGGAGCCCTGGCTAAAGGTTCCCAGGGGAGATTCTACAATTCATCATGATGTGGCACAGCCAAGGGGACTGAGTGAAGGCCACTAGCCTTCATTGGCTTATGACTGTGTTGGCCAGGGGTCCCCTACATGGTGCCCGTGGGCGCCATAGCCCCTCCCAATACCTTTTCTGGTGCCCACCAAGTGATTTTAGAAAGTGGGTGTGGCCAGGTAGGGCTTTTGTCCAACAAGGCTTCCGATTAACTACTGGAGATTTGATTGGCTGTGTAATTTTTTTTAAAACGTTGCTTTGGCACGAAGATCTATACTATGTTACTCAAGTTAAGCTGTGGCGATCCCTTTGTGGCGGGCTCCACTTCCCATGGCAGCCATTTTTTTTTGCCGTCCCCGCCCCCCAATGCCATGTCAGAATTCTAAATGTGCCCATAGGCTCAAAAAGGTTGGCGACCCCTGGTCTTTGCACAATTTCCTTCTCCTTACTGGGACGGATCCAGACAGTTTTTTTCACTCAGCCTCTCCCAGTTACCCTCTTCACTACAGCCACTACCGCACGTGGCTATTGTCCATACAAGTCCCATGATAGCCAGCACAGGCTTTTTGTTGGTCAAAGGGGACCCCCTCCTCCATTTTTCACCAGAAGAAAAGCTGGCGGGATCCGACCTCCTATTTCTACACACTACAAGTGCTTCCAGACAACAGCAACGTAAGTACAACCTGGAGTACTACGTTACTAGGGGTTGCCAGCTCCAGGTTGGGAAATACCTTTGAGATTTTGGGGTGGAGCCTGAGGTGGGTGGGGGTTGGGGAGGGATTTCAAGGGTACAGAACCCTACAGAGTCCGCCTCCCAAAGTGGCCCCATTTCCTCCAGGGGAACAGATCTCTGCCGCCTGGAGATCAATTGTAACTGCAGATCTCCAGCCACCACCTGGAGGTTGGCAACCCCACCATCGTGCCAATTTTCTATTTGTTTTATGAGGCATGAGCCCACCTTGTGCAAAGGAGAAACATTTGTGCAGTGGGGAGAAGAGAAGGAAAAAGGGTGACATATAGAGTTAAAAATTACCAATCTACTCCACTTTTCTGCGCAGGATCCTTGGTGTTTCCAACTCAGTGTCGCTCTTTGCCCTTTATAAGGAGCTGGGTCTCCACTTGATAGAATCTCGGGCTTGGATCATTACGATCAAATATTGGCTTCGGCTCCACTTTCGATCTCCTCCTGCTAGCCTAATGGCCCAACTTTTAGCTGACCCCTATACATCAGAGTGGTCACAGGCCATAGTGAAAAAGGTGGGTACCCTAGGTATTGATCTGGAACCCCTCTATAACTGTGGTGAGGTAGCAATCTTGCAGGTGGTTAGGAGGAGGATTTGGGATACAGAGGCGCAGATTATTAATGCCGGTAGTCTTGGAGTTTGTTCTCCCTATTCATTACCCCTCCTTTCCTTGCATACCTCCATGGTACCATATATCGCTAATCTGACAATTCCAGTTTTTAGGAGGGTTTTTATGTTTGCAAGGTTCAACCTTTTCCCCTCAGTAGTGGTCTCCGGTAGATACAGGGGTGTTCCGTACAAGGATAGACTTTGTAACTGTAATCTTGGGGAACCTGATTCTATCACCCATATTCTCTTTTGTTGTCCTAAATATTGCGCTATGCACAATGTTTTTATTCGCCCGCTTCTCCCTGTGCAGAGAGATTTTCTGGATAGGGATTTAAATTTCTTTCTAGCAGACAAGAGTCCAGCAATAACACTATCTGTCGCTGAATTTTTGACTTATGTATGGAAGTCAAGAGTAGTACTTTGTAAATCTTGTAAACCATGTTAGGATTGCTTTGTATTTTGAGATATTGGGAATATTGGTCGACGTTGTTTTAGTACTACCCCTTAATTTTTTTCTTTGTTTTGGTTTATCCATGTTATGCCAATAAAGGTTTTCTGTTCTGTTCTGTTCAGAGTTAAAAATTACCAGTGGTCTGCTTCTCCAATATAGTCCTACCCATATATCAATAATTTGACACTATGCTGGCATAGTATGATCATCTTTTTTAAAAAATCTCTCACTATATGTACACATTAAATATCTACAACTGCTTTCTTAACACATACATATACAGGGATCTAAATTTACAAAAAGCATTACAAATATTGTAAATGACAAAAGGAATATTTTGTTTAGTCTTCAGCAACTGAAAGCGTTTAGTGCTAACAAGAACAATCACGGTCCTGCTGTCCAGGAGTCAACACAGATAGATTCTAGCTCTCAGCACCCATAAACTACAACAAGGGAGAAGATGAACGGTGCAATCGTATTCAGTCTAGGGCCATTTACATCAAGCCAGTTAGACTGGAGTTATTCTGGAAAACAGACTGAAGTCACTGTGTCTTAAAGTTTGAGTCCAGTGGCAACTTTAAGACCAACAATGTTTAATTCTGGGTATAAGCTTTCTTGTGCATGCACTCTTCTACAGAATCATAAAACTTTGTTGATCTTAAAGGTGCCACTGGACTCAAACTTTGTTTTATTGCTTCAGACCAACACAGCTACCCACCTGAATCTAACATTGCACGGCAAAGAGCTTAAGTCTGGAGCATAGAATATGATTCCTCACTGTGTTTCTTACAGCCTGATTTCCAGTTTTCAAAATTAACTTCTACACTATGTAGCTTACTTCACGGGGTTTGGAGAAGCACCCAACTGAGTCTGATGTTTGCCTGTTCAAGCGCAAGGTGCGTTTCACAGCCATCCTGTTTAACTATATTCTAGTAAGAAAGCCAAGTTTGAAACTGCTGGGAATTTGTATCATTTCCAGAGTGTGCGGCGAAGGGGTGAATGGAAACGTCACTTGGAAGAGATATTTGGCATCCAGCATCAACTGTGGAGAATTCTCTCTATTGTTCAGCATCGCCTGAAATTAAGAATAAAGAGGGAGAGAAGATTAAAGCAGCACCGGTTCAAAACAGCAAACTGAGGGACAAAAAGTTCTCTTCAAAACAACACAGCCTGTCTGGTGGGACTGCGGAGCAGCAGCAATTAAATAGATTTACCTGTACTTTACGGACAAATGATGGAGTCACTCTTTTCTCAAAATCATCGATGGGAGTATACGAATTCAGGATTTTTACTATCTATATAACATGAAAACGAGTGAATTAATGCTTGCAATCCACATTCTGAAAAAAGACATCTTCAGAGGAAAAAAACAATAATTGCAGCAATAACTTTTTATGTTTTCTTCCAAAAGCAACATATTGGACAGACACAAAAGGGAGTTCAGAAAGGGGCCAGAACAGTTAAGAGAAAGAAAGCAAAGAACGGGAGCCTGATTGAAACCTAAAATATCGGGACCACGGATGGGACTGCACATAAAGCAGAGGAGGTTGTTGTTCTGTTTCTTTGTGAACAGACAGCTCAACAGATAAATGTTTTTTTAAACAATTGTGGACATTTTAATGAGAGAAGAAGTTGTGATCCAAAAAGAGGGGCAAGGCCGTACCAGCACAGCTCACCAGGGAAAAGCCTGAGTGCGTGCCTGCCCAGCTGAAATGAAGTGTCATCAGGGTTCTCAGGGGACACTCTGTACAATACTCTATGATTCCAAGAAGGAATGCCCTGGGCCAATACCTGCACGGCAGATAAGGACGTGCAGCGTTCAGAGATCTCTTTGGCGTCATCGTCTGTGATCTTTTTCACTTGAAGGAGCCAAGCAGCTTGGGAAAGAGGCTCCAAAGTCTCCTTGGCAGAGCAGTTCTGCAGATTCTTCTCCTTAAGCCATTCTTCCAGGTAGCTAATGTTACACCTGGGATGAACAAGCAGAAGGAAACAGGTTTTTTTAAAAAAATTCCCCTTCTCTCGGAAGCTAGCAATGCAATGAATCACTTTTCACTATCCAGAAAAATCTCAAATGCAAGAAAAAAATGTCCCATCGAAAGCAATCTGGTGCACCTTGACCTGCATGGCCCAGGCTAGCCTGATCGTGTCAGATTTTGGAAAGCTAAGCATTGCTGCATTGGAAATAACAGAATTTGTAAGAACATGGTGGGTACCGTACTATAGTTAGCTGAAATGCTACTGTTATTCCTCTATTTCGGGGGTCCTCAACCTCTGTGAGCCTGGGGTCACATTTGAACACACACACACACACACAAAGCTGCCTTTTACTGAATCAGACCATTGGTCTATCAAAGTCTGTACTGTCTACTCAGACGGGCAGTGGCTGTTCAGGGTCTCAGGCCGAGGTCTTTCGTATCACCTATTCCTCTATAACTGGAGATGCTGGGGACTGAACCTGGGACCTTCTGCACGCCAAGCAAATGCTCTGCCACTGAGCCATGGCCTATATTGTCCCCTAAACTAAATTTGGAACTCTGACATAGGATGATAGGTGCAACAACAAAATGGCTGCCACAGGAGGCGGAGCCAGCCACAAAATGATTGCCACAGCTTAATTTCAGAAACACAGTGCAGATCCACGTGCTGTGGTGCCAAAGCAACATTTTAAAAAAAATCTGCACAGCCCATCAACTCTCCAATAGTCAATCAGAAGCCTTCCTGCGCAAAAGCCCTACCTGGCCCCACCCACTTCCTAAAAACATTTGGTGGGCCCCAGAAAAGGTGTAGGTGGGCACCACAGGACCATGCTGGGGGCTCCTGCTCTGTTTTATTAAGTTCTGATGTTTGTCGTGGTAGGCCACTGTGTAAAACAGGTTGCAGGACTAGACACAACAACGGGCTAGTCCAGCACAGCTCTTCTTTTGTCTTCCTATTTGTAAAAGGATTACAACTTTAAAAACCCTTCTGATACACAAATAATGAAAACTGAATTGTGTTGTTTTAAATGCCGACTTGTTATGAATATACTGCTCTCTCTTTTTTTGCCAATACACTTAAAATCCTCTATCTGTAACAGAACGGCAGAAAACAAAATTCTGGAGAGAGAAGAAAATGATTTTTTTTTAGGAATCAAACAGCTCACAAACCTCACTAAAGTGCATCCGTGACACCTGGATGCAGGATGAAATCAGTGGACAACAGTCACAAAATGGCAAAACACATCAGGCTCATGATTTAGCAGTGAAAACCTCTGCACTGTTGCCTTCCACGTCACAGACTGTTTCAGCAAAAGCAGTTGTTGTGCCCTTGGTCTCCCGTTTCCCCCGGTTGTACTGCTCAATTTCCCACCATTTGCTGCGTGGCCGCATTTTGACCCACATCTCCCCCTGATTTCCCCCATGTCTTCTTGATCTTTATTTTTTAGCATCAAGAAGACACAGGGGAAGATGCGGGTCAAAATGCGGCTGCGCAGCAAATAGTGGGAAATTGAGCAATACAACCAGGGGAAACGGGAGATCAAGGGCGGAACAATTGCTCTTGCGGAATCGGTCAGTTTGGCCTCCTAGAACCACTACGGTGTATGTGGTTACAGTCAGATTCAGACCAGGGAAGCTAGTCCGTGATCCTCACTGGGTGTCCTTGGGTCAGTCACACTCTCTGAGCATTATCTAATCCAGGGGTCCCCAATGTGGTGCCCGTGGGTGCCATAGCACTTGCCAACATGTTTCCTGCGCCCTCCAAGCATTTTTAGAAAGTGGGTGGAGCCAAGCGGGGCTCTTGCCTAGCAGAGGTTCTGATTGGCCACTGGAGATCACATTGGCTGTGCAGCAGGCTTGCCAGGTCTTACCTTGGCTGGAGCGAGGGAGTTTGGGGGGTGTTCCGGGAGTGGGTGGAGACATCACGTGACGTCCCTGACTTGATGACATCACCTGGAATGATGTCATTGTGCAGGGGACTGTGCGGGGGATGCTCTGGTATTTGGGCAAACTATGTTTTTTCCAGCCTCAAAACCACAGACTTTGCCCAAATACCAGACCACCCCCGCGTGACAGCCCCAGCACAATGATGTCACTTCTGGGTGATGTCATTACGTCAGGGTCATCATGCAGCGACGTCCGTGTTTCTGGGTGGGGCTTCCCCTGCCAGCCAGGTGGCTGGTGGCAGGTTGAAGCCCTAAAAATCGGGGGTTTCCCCAATGCCACCAGGGAAATGGCAACCCTACTGTGAAGATTAAAATAACACTGTTTTTGTGGCAGCTGCCAAAACAGTGTTGGTTTTATTCTCTCTCACTCCACTTTCCCAGTGTATTTTTTAAAAAATTACTATTATCCCCTGCACATGGGTTCTCTCTCTGTGTGGCTCTACCTCCTGCAGTGGACATTTTGCAGCCGGCTCCACCTCCCATGGAAGCTATTTTGGTTTGTTCCCACCATCCTGTATTCGAATTCCCAAGGTACCCGTGGGCTCAAAAAGGTTGGGGAGCCCCGACCGAATCTGAGAATAAAATGGGAGCGGGAGAACCTGAACTCCTGGTTGGAACGGCAGGTTGGAATGGCAGGATAAAAACAAATGTAGTCAATACTTCTGATTTGTTTTAAAGGGTAAGGCTTAAGTGTAGCAAGCCTGCAAACTCTAAGCATTGTTCCCAGTTGATTCTTTTGAGCCAAAATGAGAACACCCGGGCAAGATTCTCAGCGATTACTTGATGACAAAGTCACCTTTAAGGACAAGACGTATTACAGCGGTCTCCTAAACCAAGTTACACTCTTCTGAGCCCACTGATTTCAGCTGACATGGAAGGATTGCACTGTTAGTCTGAGACAGGGTCTTCGTTTTAAGTTGCAGCACTGTAAAATGCTTGCACGTATGAATCAACAGGCTGACTGAGTTTCTGAACGGATTGAGTCTACTGAAAATGCAGATTCCTGGAGTTCCGCTTTCTTCACAAAACTGCATAACAAAGCAGTGGCACACGTTGCAGCACTGTAAAATGCTTGCACGTACGAATCAACAGGCTGACTGAGTTTCTGTACGGATTGCGTCTACTGCAAATGCAGGTACCTGGAGTTCCACTTTCTTCACAAAACAGCAGTGGCACGCTCTCCATTTAGGGTAAATTAAATGCCACTCAAAATTACAGGCAAAATAAGATTTAACTGATTAGTAACATATAAACCTATGTTTTCAATGTGTATTTTCCTCCAAAGAGTTTTGATGGCATACAGAGAGCTTAGGGTTTACAGTCCCTAAAGGAGTTTTCGTTCAAGGAGTTTTGATGCTGTAAAGGGGGTTTGGCTCCACAATCCTGCCAAGTAGCATGAGAGAGAAGTGACAGCTCTGGATCCACCCAGGGCTGCTTTTGCAACCAGGGGCTTGGGAGTGAGGGAGGGGAGGAGGTTTGCACTTGGCTCCCCGGGGTGGCCCATGGGCAGCAGCAGTCAGGCCCAGATTCCAAGACAGGAGCCAATCAGCAGCAGGCCAGTTGGGTAGGCGGCAGGGCCCTGTGGGTGGAGCAGGAGGCCCAAGGCTTCAATGGGGTCCTCTCCCAGAAGATTTAAAGAGGTGCCACTGGGGACTGGGCCTCTCAGTCTGCACTGGCTTGCCCAAGGCCAGCCAGTGAGGTTCACTTGAACCTGGGTCTCCCTTCTCCAAGCCCAATATTCAGCCAGTGTGCAAAAGACCAAAAAACCCCCAAAAACCTAAACCCAGCCCCACAAGCTAAAATTGTTCCGCATCAATTTTTGCAGTGTACAATCACATTTGTGGGGTTTTGCATGGTATCTGATACACTCCCACGCATTAAAAAGACAAAAAACACCTCTCATTAATTGCTTTGTGGAAACGTCACAAGGCTTCACCTTATCTGCATGCCTTTTCGACAAGAGCACATGTCCTTGCGGAGGAAGAGGCTATTAAGCGTGACAGCTCCGATCAGATAGAAAAGCTGCTTCACCGCCTGCTTTAGAAGCTCCGAGTCCAAGCCGTTCTGACACATGGTGGTATAAAAATAGCTGAGCTGCTGCAAGATGGAGGTCATGGTGTAGGCATCTGTGTCGTCGATGCTAGAGGACCGCTTGCGGAACCCGGTCGGTTTTAAGCCAGAAATCCCCTGGAGGCTTTCATACTCCAGCATTCCGGGCACTGGAAAAAGATAACAGCGAGCGAGCAAATCTAAAAAGGTCCCTTTATCTCTGCCATTTGGCTCTGGAAACAAGTCATGATTTTCAAAAGCTGCTTAGATGTTTTAAATATCAGTTGCTTATTACTGCACTAATGCAAAGCGGAAAAGCCATCTGGGATATAACCTGTGCTCTGAGAATCCCATATTCAGGCTGAACAAAATGGAAATTCAGATGATACGGAGGGTAGGCAATTCACCCCTTGAAGAAAACTCAAATGTCTATTTGAATATCATGCTAAGTGCAGGACTGTAACTGCATTCACATGAACACTGTAATGTAATCCTTTGGCCTGTGCTTTGGTTTCTAAAACCATGATTGGGCTCCCGTTCAGGAATAATAACTGCCATCTTCCTGTTAAGAAACAGAGATCTGAATGTACCTTTTTAGAATGCATTGAGGGCTTCTGCAGTGCAATCCTAAGTACCCTTTTTCCTGGGAGTAATCCCCATTGAATAGACCTGTGGGATTCTGAGGAGTCTTGCTTAGGATTTCTAGCCTATTCTCCTAAGAGGGAGGATCATTGTTGACTTTTTCCATGATAGGGGATAGCACCTCTTTCCAGTTTTGCTAATGTCTGTATACTACAGCAAGTCTCTTGACGGGTGCAAGGAAAGAAAGATTGCTCCAGATATAACCCATGCTGGTTTAGAGCCCAGGTTTGCCTGGAGCACAGCTGCTCCTTCTATACTAGGGTGACACCTAGGGATGCCAGCCTCTAGGTGGGACCTGTGGATCAGTGTTCCCTCTGAGCTGGGTTAGTGTGAGCTACCTCACCGTTTTTTAGCCTCCGGCTCACACATTTTTGTCCTGGCTCAGGATGGATGGCTCCAGAGTAAACTAACTTATGCAGTAGCCAAATCGCTTGCTCACAACTTTAATGCCAGTAGCTGACAAAGTAGAATTTTTGCTCACAAGACTCCACAGCTTAGAGGGAGCATTGCTCCCCCCCCCTCCGAATTACAGGTCATCTTCAGACTGGAGAGATCAGTTCGCCTGGACAAAATGGAAGCTTTGGACTCTGTGGCATTGTACCCCAATGAGGTTCCTGTCCCCGCCCACCACCACCCCGGTTCCATCCCCAAATCTCCAGGCGTTTCCAAACTGGATCTGGCAACCCTGCCCCTCCATCCTCCACCAGTGGCCCGGGGGGGGGGGGCTGGAAGCC
>NW_015160839.1:230050-276054 GCF_001447785.1 Gekko japonicus
GGGGGGGGGGGCTGGCAGCCCTAAGCTGAGACCTGACTCACATGCATATTTGAATGAGGTGGGAATAAAATGGTAAAACACTGTGGGGGTAGAAAGGACTGCACCCCTTCAGACTGTGGGTGGAGGATAAGGGGATCTCCCATTTTTGGAATGCTCCCATATGTGAAAAGGCTTCTTGCAAACAGAAAGCCGTCACAGAATGCAAAAACGGCAGCAAGAGCTTCCTCCCTGCTCTTTTAGTTTTCTGTTTTGAATGTTCCCTTGCTTCCCAAAACTCCACTACAAGCAAATTCCTTTAACGATTGTTTTTATCCTTGTAGTACAGGTTAAAAGTGACTATAGCCCATGTATTGTTCTTCTATAATTACCGCAAAGGAGAGGTGAAATAATTGGTCTGCTTTTGGCTATTGTATCATGCTGTTCTGTAGAAGATCTGGCTTTTTTTTTTTTTTTTTTTTCTGGGTTTTTTTTTTTTTTTTTTGGCAAGGGACAATTTATATGTTACTGAAAGTGTGTGTGTGTGTTTAAACATAGCCATTAGGAGTAGATCCTGGATGGTAAAGGAATTTTGTTGACAAAACATATACAAATGCTATAAGCTATTTGTTTTAATGACAGTATTGCATTATTGAAATAGGTCAGTTGACCAATGTAGTAAAGAGAATGAAAAGCTGGAATCCATCACCTGCATTCTGAAGTGATACACTCCATTCTACCAGTTTAATATTCTAACACCTCATTCCCTGACAGGTGTAAACCAAACCTGAGGCTCCACTTCTCACTCACACAGGATGAAAAGTCCCACCACTCTAGTTTGATGGGGAGAACTGGGCAATGTAGACAACCAAAGACCCCATATCTGTTTCCATAGCATAGGTTATCTTATTGGCAAAGATTTCCCGCACAGAATTCCCCTCTCGAGAAGTTAGAATTTTAATGCACATTCCATAACCTTATATCAGTTCTACCAAATGGCTGGGTCACAGGCAACAGACCATTTTTAGCCTATTTTACACACACAGCTAAGAATACAAGTGCAGATATAAACAAATCTTTCACAGATACACAAAGGGACAAGAAGAAGATTAATGCTCTTACAGCTTTGTGGCCATGTTGTACAAGGTTTATCTAAACAGCAAAGAAGATGTTAAACAGGAAAGAAGCAGCACATGCATCTTCACTAATGGTCTTCTTACCTATCATTGGCTGAATGTTGTTCTCCATTACAATAATAAACTGATGATAGATACGAATGGCCAAGTCACTAAGCACCTGCCTGTATTCCGACAGATCAAAATGCTTCAGGTTGTTCTTATTCTGTTGTGGGCTATTGTATTTCATGAATTCCTGGAAGTCAGTATTGTATACTTATAAATGTGAGGCTTCGAATACCATAAATAAATTTAAGGCTTTAAACTATTACACACTTAACTAGATTAGTACCGATGCACATGTATACTCAGAACAACAGAGGGGATTTTAGAAGGTGAGGTCACAACAAGTATTTGCATGTGTATTTTCTACTTAACACTATCAGAATATCAGTGCACTACGAAGGCAGCCTAACATACTTTCAATGGAAAACATTCAATTTATTATGCAAAGCATTATCTTGAATCTCAAGATCTGATGGCTTCAATCCTGCCTAGAAGTTCCATGGGCACAAGACTGTATGTGGGATTTCTGCCAAGCTCCTGAAATGCTGATTCAGTGGGATGGGGAATAGCATGGAGGGAGAATTGATAGTTTCTTGCAGGGGGGGGGGGGTTTGTTGCAAAAATCATCCCCCCCAATGACTGTGATTATTTTAGACAAGGTCCAAGCTGATGCATTTCCTACTGTCGGCCCATCTGGATAGGGTTCTCAATACGTATGATTTAAAGACCACTGTGCCATTCAGCTCTTTTATACGGGAATATTAAACGAGTCTTACCTCTTCCCCACTGTATTGTTTCAGACAATTAAGGAAGTGGCATGTGTTTGAGAGCCAGAAGGACATCATCTCAAAATCTTCAACATGTTCCTAAATCATGAGACAACATGTCTAAGTTATATTTTGTTTATGCATACAAATTATTTAGAACACAGCTAAATATGCAATTGCAAATGAAGGGTATCGTTACATGTTCTGTTAGGGCAGATGTAATGTCTGAAGCGTCCTGAGAAAAAAGTTCTCCTAGAGGTTCTAGGAAAGTGTTCTGTCCTAATCTGGACAGCCCGGGCTAGCCCGATTTAATCAGATCTCGGAAGCTAAGCAGGGTCAGCCCTGGTCAGTATTTGGATGGGAGACCTCCAAGGAATACCAGAGTCACTGTGCAAAGGCAGGCAATGGCAAACCACCTCTGAATGTCCCTAGACTTGAAAACCCCACCGGGTCGCCGTAAATTGGTTGTGACTTGACAGTGAAAGAAAAAGAGAGAGAGAGGAGATTCCCCAAGACATAAAATGCAGGAGGAGTGATCATCCAATTGAGCCATCTTGGCACCACACTCTGGACATTGTCCCACTGTGGGCTCCTCTGCGGCCTCCGAGGCCGCGGCGGCGGGACTGGTGCAACCCACGCCGGACACACGGCGTGCCTCAGAGGACGAGGTGCACCACGGCATGGGTTCCTGGGACGCCAAGAACCACAACAACGCCAGAGACCACCCCGGCACTGGGGAAGCCGAGGACGGGCGCCTGGAATCCCCATGGCTGCCACCCCCGTTCCCCCCGAGAGATTGGGAGCCCCAGAGAAGAGTGTTGGGGAAGGAGACGGGGATGTCACCAGAGAGGAAGCCCGAAACCGGCCTGTGCCATCAGTGGGAGATGCGAGGCAGGTGCACTCAGTCTCAGCTGGAGAAGCGTGACTTTACCAGAGAACGGAAGGAGGAGACGCCGCGGCAGCTGGCGTCCACTCTCGCGGCTTCACCGGAAGTGACTGCGCCCACACACATCCCGGCTCAGGAGGGGAATCACAGGGAAACCCAGGGGGGAGGGACCAGGGTGATGCCCCATAGAGAAAGCGGCTGAGGTGATTGGCATGCTGAAGGAGCAATGACATCACTAGAGGAGAAAGGGGAGGTGTCACAGGGCCGGGGAAGGAGGATAAAAGGAGGGAAGCAGACGAGAGTCGGGGAGGATGTCGGTGGCGACTGGCTTGGGTGCTCAGAGAGACAGGTTGGATCGGCTGTTGACCCCGAGGAAGAAGGCTCTGGTAGTGACGGAACTCCAGGCTTCTTCCACATCTGAGACCCTCGCTTCTCTCCTGACTCCTCTGCAAGCACGGCTAGTGTTCCTCCAGGGCCTGGGGCCACCCCGGGGCCCGACAGACATTTCTTGAAGAAGGCCATGGCAGAATAAAGGCAGTAAAAAGGCAGCCTGAGGTAAGACAATTTTCCCCTCATGCTCAAGAGAGCTCGCTGAAAGCCCGTCCTCTCTTTGTGGTGGCGAAAAGAGAACTGAGGGGAGAGTGCTGGCTCCTCCCATATCATGTGACTTTTGGGCTGGAAGAGCACTGTGCTATGGGAGGCCTAGCACGCTTGGGATACTAGAAATTTCTTTTGAGCTCCCTAGCTCCTCCCAGTAGTTGGCCTACTACATCACAGTTCCATGTGGGACTGCACAGAAGCCACGAAAATGAAAAATGGGCCTGCACCCAGCAATGTGCCAGCAGAACCAAAGGAGGGAAATGCCAGATGACTGGTTGATTATCATACAAACCATAAACCAGTCACCTATCACCTGGCAGACTCCTTTGTCTCTGTCTCTGAGGCCTTTGGGGAAAAGATCCTGGGGAAAATGCTCTAGTAAAGGATGGATTTTGTTTGCAGGCTGTTGGCTAGTGATTTGCTGTTCCACAGACAGAATTCTTTTCACCATCCCCAGGCCGGCTGATCTCCTGCCATGGGCCAGGGTAGGTGATTCTGCATTTACCACCAATTCCTGTTCTTCTTCCTGTGCTCGTCACATGGGATAAGCCTCAGTGTTCACATGCTCTGAAACTCCAGTTGGCCATGGCCTTTCAGTGTGTTGTACTGAATGCATGTTTAAATGCTTTAGCTGTGAAAAATTAATGAGCAGTAGGCTTGGAAAAGATAAAAGGACATACTTCTTCACCCAAAGAGTAATTAACACATGGTGGTGGCTACAAGCATGGACAGCTTCAAGAGGGGACTGGATACACATATGGAGCAGAGGTCCATCAGCAGCTATTGGCCACAAGGTATTGACGGAACACTCTGTCTGGGGCAGTGATGCTCTGTACTCTAGGTGCTTGGGGGCAACAGTGGGAGGGCTCGTGGAGTTGTGGCCTGGCTGGTGGACCTCCTGATGGCACCTGGGATTTGGCGCTGTGTGACACAGAGTGTTAGACTGGATGGACCACTGGCCTGATCCATCATGGCTTCTCTTATGTTCTTAACAGAATCCTCTCCTAACAGTCATGCAACCTAAGGGGGGCTAATGCAGCTCACACGGTTATTATTAATTCATTTATATCCTGCCTTTCTCCCCAGTGGGGACCCAAAGCGGCTTACGTCATTCTCCTCTCCTCCACTTTATCCCCCCAATAACCCTGTGAGGCAGGTTTTGCTGAGAGAACGTAAGCGGCCCAAGGTCACCCAGCAAGCTTCCATGGCACAAGCAGGGATTCAAACTTGGGTCTCCCAGATACTAGTCTGACACTCTTAACCACTACACCACATTGGCTCAGATGATCTTTTCTGAACAGCTGATCAGTTTGATGACCACTTTTGGAAAAGGGCTCTGTCTGCACTGCCTCAGCAACTGGATTAGGGAGAAGAGTTGCACGTGCAGCACTGATTTGTGTGAGTGGTTTCAGATGGGAGAGAACTGTTTTCACGCCCATATGATCCTCAGCTGGACTGGGGCAAATGGGTATGTGCGGGAAAGGAATGTGTGCAACCATTTTACCCAATGATCAATAGACAGTACTTGCAGTACTTTTTCTTCTGGAGTGGACACTGGAGTTCTCTTCACAGAGGAAATCTCTGAGATTTGAAGCCATCTCCAGTGCTTCAATGGGGGAGGGTTAAGCAAATTTGGAACTTACTAGGAGTTTTCATTTGATAATGTATGACTTTATTTTGGTTTTATGCTTTTCAGTTTTTAAGACTGCTTTTATCTACTCTGGCATACATACAGAAGGGACTCAAACTTCTTACATAAAAGCTTAATAAATACCATTTTTTTACTTTGCTCTGTCCCAAATGATATTAATGATTTAAACATTGTTTCAATACAGCACTTATAAAAGTAATAACCTCCAAATGAAATACCAACTACCCAACTCAGACTTAGTGGCAAAGCAATACCAACAGTACTAGGAAGGTTTTAGTGGCATTGGGTTAAGGGAGAAATGTCAGGCTGGGGAAGAATGCATTTGAGGCAGGAATTCAGGTTATATGAACAGCCAGGAAGGCCATGCATTAATTTTCCAAGTGTTGGCTATGAAATGTGCTCAGCTTTAATAGTTTCTTCTAGCTTTACAGCTTCATATGCAAAACTCCTAATTCAGCTGTGTTGTAAACCCAGGATTAAAAGATCCATCTGATTTGTAATGTTTAGTAGTCATGGGATAATTTCTAGAATTTCTTCATTCAGAAAGCCAATATATGTGAGAATACAAAGAACTTGTATGCCCTTTCTTTTGCTGCAGCTTGCTGCTCGATAATAGATGGAATATTCTGCAAGTAAGAGGAGTTTCCACAACTTTGCATGGGACAAAGTCACAGAACTAGCCCTAAGATACAAGGCTGAAACAGACTACTGCTTTATTGTAAGACCTGAACTTCCAATCAAGCAGTAGCACTCTTAATTGTTTGGTGTAGTGGTTAGGAGTGCAGACTCTAATCTGGGAGAACCAAGTTTGATTCCCCACTCCTCCATATGCGGCTGCTGGTGTGACCTTGGGTCAGTCATAAATGCTTTCAGGGCAGTTCTCTCAAGGGCAGTTCTCGAGAGAGACAGGGTGTCTGTTGTGGGGAGGGGAAGGGAAAGGAGATTGAAAGCCACTCTGAGACTCCTTTGGGTAGTGAAGGGTGGGGTATAAATCCAATCTCCTCCTCCTCTTGCTATAACACTGTCCAACAGCCCCTTTAATATTCTGATTGTATCAATCATATCAATATCAGTCACACACTCTCAGGCTACCCTACCTCACAGGACTGTTGTAAATGTATAATTTACATGTATAAATAAATGTATAAATAAAACAGAATGCCTGTAAACATATAGAGGTCTTTCTCAAAGAAAATGGCCTTTTAGTTTCTATCATGGTGGGACCCAGGTTCTTTGACAGAGCGATTGGTGGGATGTAAGATACAAGAGGTTGAGAACCACTGTCGTAGATGGCAGAGGTATAAAGCAGATGGGGGGAAAGCCTTCAATAATGTGCGATGCTGGGGGGGGGGAATTCAGGCAGTGATTCTTGGCACTGAAAATAGGAATGCTGTGAGCATTGTCCCTGTGTTCAGCTGTGAAATGCATGAAAGAAAGCCAAAAGTAAACAAAACATCCCTACCTTAATTACTTGTTTGATACCATTGATTGCCATATTCATGAAGGATTTCAGCATTCCATCATCATTCAGATAATCTGCATATCTCACACACATGAAAAGGATATGAGCTGGGAGCCCCGGTATCATATTTACTACCACTCCACGGGGTTTCAGATCTGCATGAATCCAAGAATCAAAGGGTATTTATTATTTATTGAACACAAAAGTAATCTTGACGCCTAGTGAGCTTTTAAGGAAACGCAGTATAGTTTGTGGTTCCAGTGGTTCAGAGAAAGAAAGGAGGCATGCAGATGTTATGGTGTTACAGATGCAAGAAAATAATACATGGGGAAGGAGGGGGGTGATAGATGGATGGGATCACCACAGTGGCAAGGATGGAGGCAAAAGAATGCAGAACAGACCCAATGCATTCTTTCTATCCTATTTCAGGGTCTTTGAACAGGCAACACCATCTTGGGGGTGGTTTGGGATGACCGTTCATGCACAAAATTATTTCAATGTAATGAAGAGGAAAAGTGGCATCAGGTTAATTTGGCATAAGTTCTGCCAGTGCTTCAGAGAGAGTAACTTACAGAATCTGCAGATCTGAGAAGGAAAAGGAAGGTCAGGACAGTGAAGCATTCCAAGTTTTTTATCTTCAGGAGTGCTTCCATAAATCATGGAAATTGAGGGAAAGAAAGAGACATGAGTTGCATTTTCACATCTCTTCCGAAGCAATCAGTTTTAGACAAAGATACTCTAGTCTTGTGAAGAACAAAGCTGGAAATGACAGACAGGAGATATGTGGGGGGAAACCATTAAAACCGATCACAACCCCACAACTTGCATGGACTATTTTGGTCTTTCTTATGATTTATACTTAGCTGAAATGCAAAGTGTTACTGAAGTACCGAGAATCAGATTCTGAACTATTTTTGCTTCATCTTCCTTTTGGTACTGCAACATTCCAATGTACTCCTTTTGAATAGTTGGGATGGGCACTTCATTGTCTGTGAAACAAGGGAAAACATACTTTGCCTTAGAAAGTTTTTTTAAAAATCTCAAATTGTGGCATGGCATCTTACAGAACTTCTACACCAAGTGCAATAACCATGGCCCGCTAAGCTTTGGAACAAAAGCCATCAGTTCCACTGTGGCATCTTAAAGGCATTTTGGTCACCACAAAGGGTCTGTTGCAGATAAAACACTGGATTCCTACACTGTATAATTTGCAAATAAGTAGCCAGCCTCCAGTACGTTGCCCTCTCTCCTCTGAAGTTAACGCTAACCTCAGTTTAATGTAACGTCTAGGCACATGTTAACTATGGTTCTTCTGTAAACCAGAAACCACAACTATGACTTAAAAGTGGTTTATAAACCTTAGTTATTATGGAACTTAGGGTTAACTATGCTAGGCACTGTTTTATTTATTTATTTACTTTCTTTATTGTCCACCTTTCTTACTGAGACTCAAGGTGGATTACACAGTGTAAATCAATGCAATCAATAGGATGTGGCTTCTAATAAGCAATGTAATTGGCCTTGGATTACAAACATTTTAAACACAGCAAAAAAGTAGCAGACGTCACACAATGCAGAAAATGGCGTTACCTGACTAGAAGACAATGTGGTGAGAGCAGGACAATATGTACAGCCAACAGATAATGCATTACTGTGGACAGAGGGTCTAGTCTGCAATCTCATTTTTTGTAAAAAGCATCTTCCTGAACCATTCTGATGTGATATAGTCCTATTGCCTTTACAGGAAGGACCTCGTGAACAATTCTGGTTTACATAGTTTGTGGAAGGACAGAAGGTTGGGAGCCTTCCTGACCTCCTCATGCAGGCCATTCCACAAGGAGGAGGAGGAGGAGGAGGAGAAGAAGAGGAGGAGGAGGTTGGATTTATACCCTGCCTTTCACTCGGAGTCTCCTTCCCTTCCCCTCCCCACAACAGACACCCTGTGAGGTAGGTGGGGCTGAGAGAGCTCTTTCAAGAACTGCTCTTTCAAGGACAGCTCTGACAGAACTATGGCTTGCCCAAGGTCATCCAGCAGCTGCAAGTGGAGGAGTGGGGAATCAAACCCGGTTCTCCCAGATTATAGTCCGCGCTCGTAACCACTACACCAAACTGGCTCTCAAGGGAGCCACCTTGTGAAATGCAAAACCACATTTTGTGCCCACAAATGGAGGGAGGGGAGAATGTCGTCTAGAGAGAAAAAGAGGGAGGGGAAGGAAACATGCGTTGCTGATAGAGTTGCCAGCTGTGGGTTGGGAAATTCCTGGAGATTTGGGAGTAGAGCCTGAGGAGAAAGGGGTCTGAAGCGGAGAGGGACCTCAGCAGGGCCTCCTGCCACAGAGTCCACCCTCCAAAGCAGCCATTTTCTCCAGAGGAACTGATCTCTGTAGTCTGGAGATTAGTTGAAATTCCAGGAGATCTTTAGGGTAATGACCCTAGTTGCCGAGGATGGGTCCCAATTAGCACATCCTACTTTGCAAAAGAGCCAGCATTAGGGTTGCACTGAACGAATGGTTTACAAACGTACTTGGATAAATTATGAGGGACTGTGGTCTATACTGCTGAGTATAACTTACTGTAAGTAGGATCCTATTATCTAATATTTGCCCGTGTCGTATTAATACTTTTGCAGTGCTTCAGTTCCTTCTGCTTGGTTCCAGACTTCTACAATCGTAAAGTATTGTTAGTTGAACGTTTCCATTTTGTTGACTGTACTAATTCACTATGCGAAGGAAGGAAGGAAGGAAGGAAGGAGGTAAGTCTGCGATGGTGGATAGTGTTCTTTGTTCTGACTGAATTCCAACAGCCAAACAACCTAGCTGGATGAACTTGCCCCCGAGAATCCCTGTAATTATGTACACATTGGTTTGACTTTCCACTTGATTTCCATTGTGGTCCACCACACCCAACTGTTTTAAAGCAAACTGTGTACTGGGGAAAAAACACCAACGCTCTCACCTTTTTCTACACACTTTCTGAGGGTCCTGATCTGATCCTGAAGTTTCTTTATCAGCCTGTCCTTCTTATCCAGCTCTTCCTCTAAATCCTGCAACATTCAGTAAAGATTTAACCAACAAAGGATGTGGACAGAAAAGGCTTTGCGCGTTACAGGACTTTGTCCTCCTTCTATGATGTCACCTAAGTCAATTCCTAGGTGAGGAGTAAAAATTTTGGTTTATTGCTGGCCAAAATAGATGCCTCAGGGAAATGACCTTGTTACTTACACTTGAGACAGAAAAATTGAGATTTGGAGCAATGCTGCAACTGAATGCTTCCTGGCAAACACTGCTATGAGGCATTAAGAGGATCCTTTGTGGTCTGATTGTGTAGTTTTAACTGACTGTGTACTGTATTTTGCTCAAACTCCTTGCCCTTCACTGTTCTATTAATAAACCAGGTTGGATACAGATCTGCTGAAATGTACGCCCAACTTGTGCATTTTATCCTCAATAATATAAAATCAGAATCCTGCAAAGATAGGTGTCGTCACCTTGTCCCCTTTCCACTCCAGAATCACTACTGTAGTATGAATGGGAATATAAAGATTTTCATATATAGGTTTTTCCTTCTTGATTGTTCATATTCATATTTCTCTGGTTTTTATAGATTTATTCTTTAAGTAATATTTTATTAGGGTGTTAGAAAGGCCTGTTATATAGAAGGCTTTCCTCTTGTAGGTCTGATATTGTTAGCAGACAACATAATAGGTACAATGTTCATGATTCAGTCTTTTGTAACCAATTATGCTGTTTGAATATTGTTTTCTTGATGATGTCAGTCCATGTATAAAATATCATGTATTTCCTGAATATGTTCAGAATATGCTCAAGAAGAAGATGAAGAAGAAAAAGAAGAAAGTTGTCAATTTTTGGTTAACTATTTGGTCTAATTGTTTTCCTATTAATTGAGGCATTTTTCCTGATTAGGCTGAGAAGAAAGCAGTCAGTTTTGATGGGTCCTTTGGCCTAACTGTTTTCCATATTTCATTACAATAAAATACAAGAACTTCCTCCTCATTTGACTTAATTTTTGACACAGAATCTAATATGTACAACACTACTGGTCTGCAAAGGAAAACATACAGATATCTGAATCTGCATTTACAAAACTGATTCTTCAACTAAGCTTCTCAAGTGACTGGTTGGGGCAGCACAACGGGGGTGGCTGACGCATGCATTTCAGAGGACTCAGCGTGCTCTCAGGGTTCACTGGCCTGGGAGATGACAGGTTCCAGCTCCTGAACTCATATCGCTGTTGGCCAGGTCGAAGCTGAGCTCCTGTGGTGAGAACCAGGGTGGCATCAGGTTCCAGCTCCTGAACTCATATCGCTATTGGCCAGGTCGAAGCAGAGTTCCTGTGCTGAGAACCAGGATGGCGTAGTGGTTAAGAGTGCTGGGTTAGGATCTAGGAGGCACAGGTTCAAATCCTGACTCTGCTATGGAATGTTGCTGGGAGAATGTAGGCCAGTTTAAGTCTAGCCTACCTCACCGGGGTTGTTGTGAGGATTAAAATGGGGGAGAGGAGAACAATGTAAGCTGCTTTTGGGTCCCCACTAAGGAGAAAGGCAGGGTATAAATGAAGTACAAGAAGAAGAAGAGGAGGAAGAATCAGATTTATACCCCACCCGTCACTCGGAGTCTCAGAGCAGTTTACAATCTCCTTCCTTTCCCCCACCACAGACCCTCTGTGAGGTAGGTGGGGCTGAGAGAGCTCTGAGAGAACTGTGACCGACCCAAGGTCACCCAGCTGGCTGCATGTGGAGAAGTGGGGAATCAAATCTGGTTCTCCAGATTAGAGTCCGCCGCTCTTAAACACTACACCAAACTGGCTCACAGGGGCTCAGCTTAGACCTGGGCAGCAGCAAGTGGGAGGAGGTAACAGGTGTACCATGCTTGGGGTGACAAATTACCTTGAACCAGTCCTGTCCATATACTAGCTGTTATATTCTTCTACAGAAGAAACAGTAGCTTCTGGTGGGGTGACATGAGAGGTCAGGACTATATTCTTTCTTCCCTAATACCATTATGGCACCAATCCAAATCCACACACACACTTGGATGCTATTAGGTAAAATCTGCTATGTTTATTTAGTCTTTAGCAATATTTAAATAAATGATTACCAAGAGCGTTTCCACTCCTCACCGTGTTTTCCATGATAAGATAGGCTTCATCCTGCCACATTTTGCTCTTGGCTTCCTGCTCCGTTTCATGCCGCTTCTCCGTGCGATCCTTTGTCATTAGGAAGTCTTCATCTGTGAATATCAGCTTCTGTTTCTCCTTTGTGTATATTTCATTTTGCACTTGTAGTACTCTAAGAAAAGCAGAAACGTTTATAATTTTTCCGTGCATAAAGTGAAACTACTGTCATAAAACAATCCACATTTTCACACTGTCTTTCTGTTCACCCTTAGCATATCAGACAGACATATGTGGTAATCCCTTATCGAACTGCCAACATATATCCATTTCAGACCTCTGTTCCCTTTGAGGCAAAAGACTGTAGACAGATGATCTGCTTACTTTCTCCGTGTTCCTTCTTCATCCAAGTTATGATGTAACCGATCAGCCATTTCTTCCATTTTATCTTGAATAATAAGGAGAAGTGAAGAAGTGAGCAGTGACTTATGAAAGCTCATAAAGTAAAGCTAAAGGTTCCCTTACTCGAAAGCCAGTCGAGTCCGACTCTAGGGTTGCGGTGCTCATCTCCGTTTCAAAGCCGAAGAGCCAGCGCTGTCCGAAGACGTTTCCGTGGTCATGTGGCCGGCATGACTAAACACCAAGGCGCACGGAACACTGTTACCTTCCCACCAAAGTGGTACCTATTTATCTACTGGCAATTTCTTGCTTTCGAACTGCTAGGTTGGCAGGAGCTGGAACTAGAGATGGGAGCTCACTCTGTCATGCGGCACCTGGGTCTCGAACTGCTGAACTACTGACCTTCCACAGCCTGCAGTTCAGCGTCTTAACCACTTGAGCCACCACAGCTCCTGGCATGAAAGCTCATACCCTGCCACAAATCTTGTTAGTCTTTAAGGTGCTACTGGACTTTTGCTCTTTTCTACTAACAAAGAGAATAGTTTTACTAGACTTCAAAAACGCCTCTGAAGCTGCCTCATACTGAAACAGACCACTGGCACAACAAGGTCAGTATTGCCTACTCAGACTGGCAGCAGCTGTCCAGGGTGTCAGGCAGAGGTCTTTCACATCACCTGCTGCTGGGTCTGTTTAACTGGAGATGTTGGGGACTGAACCTGGGACCTTCTGCATGCAAAACAGAGGCTCTTCCACTAGGCCATAGCCCCTCCCAAATGACTTACAGTGGGTACCTATAAAAACATTAGCAGTATCCATGTTCTCATCATTACAAAGATTTATAATATAGACAAGCCACCTAGAAGTTGTCCTTCATGAGAATGAATTCGCTCCATATTATGGGCAGAGAATACATGTCCTCAAGTTTTCATTAGTCCATACGAGAATAAACAGGTTCAATCACAATGATATAAACCAAAGCTTTATGTCTGAATATAAGAAATGTGTCATAAACTAAGTCACACTGAATTGTCCATCTATACTCTCTACTCAGACTGTTTCTCCATGGTCTGAAGAAGAGAAGGGTATCCCCCAACACTGCTACCTGAGATCCTGGGGATTGAAATTAGAGATGCCAGGGACTGAAATTGTCTGTGCGCAAAGGAGGTTCCTCTGCCACTGAGCCACAGACCTTTCACACTTACTTTAGTTGTAGGTCACAGGAATTTACACCATGCATTGAACATATAAAATGCACAATATATGTATGTATACAGCAGAGGAAAGGAAGAGAAAGACAATAAATGAAAACATATATATACCTTACAATACTTTAACATCTTTTGTTGTAACGGTTTATTTTTCCTTTTGCCCATTTCATCTTATTCCAATAGCAGTCAACACAGGAGGCCCCATTCTCTTAAGGATCCTAGAACCTTTATTCTCTCTCTCAAAAGATAACCTCTAAAAGCATCATATGCCTTTCCAAATGGTAACGTGCCACAGTTTATGGAGGTTCTGGTTCGACAATGTAGGATGTCTGTAGGCTGTGCTCTGCTTAGAGGCTGCCAATTTTAACCTTATTCTTTTCCTTTTTTTGTCCCCCCCCTTTCTTTTGCATTTATCCTCCTTATTTTCTTTTTATCTCTAGTAAGTCGCTTCTATCACCTCTTTGTAGCTTCAATCTGTTAAATATTGTAACTGCATAAAGAGGATTTGGGAAGAGAAGAGTTAAGAGTATTATCTCTTACTTAGGTACACTTCGTGGTTGGCCCCACCCCTCTCAGTTAGATGTTGAGCCTCTCTGGCCCTTGCTTGCCTTCTGTTTTTCATCTTATATAGGACTCTTCTTCTTCTTCTTCTCCTCTCTCTTACCTGGGCTGGCACTGCAGCAAGTTAACCTTTTTGTAGTTAATCTGCTCTCAATAAGTTAAATGTACCTATATGAATGTGTCATGTAAGATGTGATCCTATTTTTGTAAGTAAAATTTCTTTCTCTTGTTACCATTGGAGTCAGATCATCTTTGTAATTTGTTTGAACAGCATCTTCCCTTAACTGGAAAACAAGGAAAATTGGGGATACTATGTAAAGCTTTTGTGCTTCCAAGGCAATCAGGTTTTTTTTTTTACATTGTTTGAACAGCATCTTCCCTTAACTGGAAAACAAGGAGGATTGGGGATACTATGTAAAACTTTTGTGCTTCCAAGGCAATCAGGTTTTTTTTTTTAAGATTTAACCCAATATAGTGTTTCTCCCTCTCCTCCCTTGGATATCTACTCGAGCAAAAGTATGGATGAGGGAGTGGCGAGAAAACTCCAGAGGCTTGTTAGAGCTCTTGAGGCTTTCCAGTGTTTATTTTAAAGTTTTGAGATACCTGAACATTTATTTATTTATTTGATTTGGGGGGAGGTTATACTATTGTTTTTCTTTCTTTTTTAATATATATATATATATATTATGTTTATATATATTATATATATATATTAATTTTTATTTTATTTTAATCTTTCGATTTATTAATCGCTCTATCCTTGCAGAGCTGCTGGCTCTGAGCGATTTACAGTTACTCATGTATTCACAATGATAGGGGTAAGGGAGGACAACATATATCTTTAAATCGCACACATTTCGCAGCCGACGGGGAGTTTATCCAGCTGTAAGCTTCAGATGTGTTCCAACAGCATTCTCCCTCGGCGTGGCTTGATGTCGTCAGCTTTCTCAGTTGCAGCGCAACACTGCCACCGCCTGGCCGGAATGGCCCATTACAGGCCATGATGCCGAATAGGTCTCTCTAGGCTTTTGAGCTCACGCGCTGGACCTTCCGTTCGTCGGCTAACACCTCCCCCACTGGGGGGTTTAGTGTGCCCACCCTCTCTAAGGAGTGGTACCCATTTTATCTACTCGCCGAAGCTTTCGAACCGCTGGGTGGGCAGCGAGCTGGGGACAAGGCTTGGTAGCTCACACCAGCGCGGGGCTAGAACTGACAGCAGTCCTGTTCCTATTTTATAAACAGTTACTGTTTTAGTTATGGGGTGGTGGTTTGCCCATATAAAGGTTTTTAGTAAATTTACTACGGGAGTAGGCAGGCAGTTTGAAGTAGCACATTCTGCTACAATGCAACCTACAGCCTCCCAGTGTTTCTGTGAACAGTAAATGTATATCAGTGTGGCTATTAAACTGGGCTCTCCCAATGGCTGGTTGTTTTAAAATTCACCCCCCCACACACTATTTAAGCTTGTAGTTTATTCTTAAGCCTTTCAAATTTTATATGAGAGTCACTTTGGTGTAGTGATTAAGTGTGCAGACTCTAATCTGGGACAATCGAGTTTGATTCCCCACTCCCCCAGTTGCAAGCTGCTGGATTACCTTGGGCAAGCCATAGTTCTGTCAGAGCTGTTCTTGAAAGAGCAGTTCTTGAGAGAGCTCTCTCAGCCTCACCTACCTCACAGGGTGTCTGTTGTGGGGAAGGGAAGGGAAAGCTGCTCTGAGACTTCAAGTGAAGGGTGGGGTATAAATCCAATCTCTTTTTCTTCTTCATTCATATATATAAACAGTTACTGTTTATATAGTTACTGTTTATATAGCTTGCCTATTTTATAGCACCTACCACCATTTTATTATTTTAAATTTATAATTTTGACTATTTAAGCAATTTTTTAATTTCTTTTATTGATTTTACTGATTTTTATTGATTATATATTATCACAGGTATTCAGAAATGGGTAGAAAAAGGGGTTGTCCTTTCAATTCTAATAATTTTCCTACTACAAAACAAAGTAAGTTACTTTTTTAACTTTTAAAGTCAAAACCTCTAATAGATTTCATACTTTACAGGATGATCAGTCAGAAAATGATATTACTGAGGGATGAGGACCCTGTATGCAGGAGAAGCCTATTTCAGATTTTATTTCCAGTATTGACCTGGTTTTGTCAGTGAAATTTTAATTTCTCTAACAACAACAACAACATAGGCTCTTTGCAAAGGTCTTCTATTAAAAATCCACCTTTTCCTTTTTCTACTATGATCCCTGATATATGTACAATTTCTCCGTCTATTCTTCCTTTTAGGGGGGAAGGGTGATTTCTTGGCATAACGAATGACATCTAAAAGAACACCTAGGGTACCTGTTGAACTACCAACCAAAGAAAGTTGATATTAAACATTTTGAAAAAAATGTCAGGCTCCCCTAGGGAAATCACTTGACTCTTTCTTTCTATACCTCTAGCATTCCATCTCAAATTCTGGCTAATCAAAACTGCTTTATTTTCATTGGATAATCCCACAGAAGTGTTACTGTTAATCCAATTGTAACTCCACTTGTTCCTTTTGGGGAAATTTCTATCCAGAAGGTAGCAAAGAAAAGAAGTTTAACTCGCCCCAAAAGAGTGGCATTTACTAATGACAGACTCTTGACTGAATTCTCACCAACCAAGAAAGACAATGCTAATTGTGATGGCTCCAATCTAACAGATGAAGTTAAAACCCTTCCTGCTTTGAGATCCTTCTTGAAGGATGCCCAGCTAGTGGAAGCAAAACTTGTTCAATCATTTTTGCTCCCTACCTTATGAGGAACAAGGCAATATAATCACTTGATTTCAGAAACTACAGGCTGGGACATTGTCAGCCATTCAGTCAAAGAAAGTAAGCTTTAACTTCAGCTGCCATACATAAGCCTCTTGACAGAACTAAGAACTACGTAATTTCCACCTAGCCCCACTGGTGGAATCACACACACCCCCGGCTTGAAAGCAGCCACGAGACCCTAGCCCAGGGGTGACAAACATAAGGCCCGGGGGCCGGAACTGGCCCTTCTAGGGCTCTTGTGAGGCACGCGAGCAACTGATGCAAGGGAGGGACTGCTGGGGGGAGTGGGCAGAGCCACTCCATTGTTGGCTTCAGCACGGCGGAACAACCTCGTCTGCATTAGTCAAGCATCGTGGGAGCATCTGCCCAGTGCTGCACAGCTGCCTCTCCAGTCCGCCTATGTGGGTTTTCCTCTGCACCCCCTTCCCAGCCTATGGGGCCTTGCAGTGAGAGTACACCAGCTTGGAGCTTACTGGCTGTTGTTCTTTATACAGTTTATCTGGCATTATATCTCATGACACATGTGGCCTGGCCCGACAAAGTGACATTTATGTCAGATCCAGCCCTCGTAATAAATGAGTTGGACACCTCTGCCCCAGCCCATTAGGAGAGAAAATCCTTACCCCTCTTGAACAAAAAAATCATAATTAATGTGAGGAATACCACCCATTTTGCAATATCAGATTCCACTGCAGCAAGGAACTGACTGGGCGGGACTCACAGGATACATATGTTAAGCTGGAATGTGTGTTAATGCTATAAGCAGGTTTTTTGTAATAAGGGGAGAAAATACATGCCTGGAGCCGTGCAAGCATTTAAATCGAAAGTGTTTCCCCTTATTCTTTATGGCTCAGCTATTTGAATTACAGCTATCTCAGATAATATCGATCAACCCCATGCTCAATTTTTAAGAAAACTGCTGAATCTACCATGCTAGGTCTCAAATGTTGTACAACAGGAAGAATTTGGTCAAATGTCTCTGGAAGCAAGAGCATGGCTTTATGCCTTTTATCTGAGATTAAAAGTGGTTTTTGCTGAGGATGGCTTATTAGCTGCCTTGAAATGGGATGGTAATGTGCCAGGGTATAATTCTAGCATCATCTATGTACTTAATTCATTCCTTTTATAGGTAGGTCAATATTGTGCACTGTACTGTTCCCCCCAGGCAGAACCTTTTGTTCTTTCCTTTATTTAACAGGAGGGACAAACTCCATTCCTCTGCTTACAGTTGCCAGATGTCCAATACGATAACTGTGGTATTCACAACTAGATAAGAAGCACCCTTGGGTCTGTCTAGCCTTGCTGAAATAACTGCCCACTTCTTTCACCTTAAGAAAGCAGCTCATTGTAAAACACCACAAACCACCTCAAAGTTCTTCTGTGTGATGATTATGGTTGCATCTCTGCAACTCATCTTTGCAAGGCAAATTGTCATTTGTTGATTTCTGATTTAAGGCAGCTGTTAAAGGCCCAGTGCCTCCATCTACAAAACCATGTGGCAGTGCGAAAGTAGAGCAAGGTTAGATTACTGCATCCCTTGTAGTTCAGGGTATCACTTTGGGGGTGATTTAATGGATGGGGTTTTCTTTAAGCTCAGAAACTAACTAGCTGGAGTCAGGAAGGAACTTTTTCTCTCAGCAGTTTGGCTAAGGGATCCTGGGTTTTGTTTACCTGCTTGAGCTGTGTAGAGACTTGCCCTCTGCAGCTTAAAGAAAACTCCATCCATTAAATCACCGCCAAAGCGATACCGGTTCCAGATTTTGGGAAGCCCTGGGTAGGGAGTTCCTAGGCCCCCCTCCTCTGCCCAGGTCCTGCGCACACCTTCATTCCCTTCCACCCTTCCTCATGTCTCCCACCTTCCTGCGTGTCCTTCCCCTGCTGCTTGTGAGGTCTCCTACCACCCGTGCTCACAACCACCTGCTCCTCCCACATCCATTTTCTTGGTGGCACTGGGAAGTGCACGGAACACCCCCCCCCCCCATTAATGCAAAAAATAACAGGCCTGTCTCTTTCTTGCAGGTGTTATTAATTAAGAGCTTCGGCCTGCCTGGCACCTTATCAGTTCAAGGTCAGAGGAATTAGCTTCCCATGAGAACGAGTTCCTAGAGTTGGGAAGGGGGAGATCAGGAGCGATGATGTAAGATTCTGGAGAATTCTCCTAAAGGTGTGCTAGGATTGGATGTTGCCATCACCTGATTTGAGGGATCAGAAACTATAGTTGTGATATCTCCCCAGGGGCCAGGGTTCCACTCTGAGACTTCATGAGTACAGGTCTGGGTCTGTGCTTGGCAAATCACTGAAATCGTAGCCAACACTAATTTGAGGCCTGCTTCGGATGTAAGTTTTGCACCACCTGACCAACCTTTTGGAAGTGTTAGGTAGTTGAAAGCTAGCTTTGTTGTTTGGTGTAGTGGTTAAGTGTGCGGACTCTAATCTGGGAGAACCAGGTTTGATTCCCCACTCCTCCACTTGCACCTGCTGATGTGACCTTGGGTCAGTCACAAGCTCTGACACAACTGTCCTTGAAAAAAAAGAGCAGTTTGTGTCAGAGCTCTCTCAGCCCCACCCACCTCCCAGGGTGTCTGTTGTGGGGAGGGGAAGGGAAAGGAGTTTGTAAGCCGCTCTGAGACTCCTTTGGGTAGTGAAGGGCGGGGTATAAATCCAATCTTTTCTTCTTTTGTGTTCTGTATGCCCTTTGATAATCTGTTGGCTACAATCTTGATAACTTGTCTATTCTTTCAATAAATTATATACATCTTTAAAAAAAGCCCATCAGTCTGGTTACTTGTGTGCTCTTGCCCTGGGAATTCATGGGGTCAGCCTGTGCAGTTCCTTGACAAGCTGGGACCATGGGTGGTAGAGTCCTTAGCGAGTGACTAGGAGGGGGATCAGAGGCAATGGGCCCTCCTAGAAATGCCGGCCCTGGCTGTCTGCAAGTGCCTCTGTGTGGTGTACCTGTCCACCTTTCTGCTCTGCTTGTAGTCTGGATTATGAACACTACTTTGAATATGTGAGGCAGAGATGCAGTAGAAATAGATTTTCCCCTTAGGACAGGAAGCCAGACCTGCTCTCCCCCTAGCCCACCCTGGTTCTATGACTGTATGACTCCAATACTTAAGATAAACTAGAACTGGCTACTCCGACCTAAGGAATACAAACACTTCTTTAAAATGCATCCTGTTGGAAGTTCCAAATCAGAAGGGTCAGACAAACACATTCAGAGCTTTCAAAAGTACACAAGTGGTTTGGGAAATCCATATCCAGCCCAGACTTTCTCTCTAGTTGAGTGGGTCTGGGTATCAAAATCATATTTAGCTTAGCACCAGAAAACTCCAACTATTGCTCCACACAGACACAGAACCCTTTACTGTGGAAGCACAGAGACCACAAAGGAGGACAGCCAAATGTCTAAAGATTTAAAAAATGTATTGCGGCATAAGCCATTTTCATCCTATGATGTGGGCTTTAAACCCACAAACACACATCTCAGAATAAATTGTTAGTCTTTGTGGTGTTGTGTGACTCTGCTGGCTCTGTACTTGATCCGTTTCCTACTGCCCTGCTTTTTTCCTGCCCCTTTCATCCAGCAGAACTGTGGCAATGCTGTTAAACCTGGGATAGTTTTAGGAGAAGCTTTGGCTTCCCCTTTTTAAAAATTTATTGGGATTTTTACCCTCCCCTACCCTGCAAGTGGGCTCAGGGTGGATTACAACATCATATGACAATACAACAATCCCATAAAAACATTTGCATCATTAAAATACAAGTTTGACTAAAATAAAAGTTTAACTTTAAATAGCAGCTCGGCCGTTAATTTCAGTCCTGATGTACGCTGTGCTCATGCTAGGACAGGGCGGTGGACCACTTGGTGGAATAATCAATTGCTCCTGGTGGCAATTGGTCTGAATAGCGCCATGGGGCACTTAAAGCAGGGGAGGACGATGTTATTTGATGTCTGCCACCTCAATCAAAGGCCTGGCAGAACAGCTTCGTTTTACAGGCCCTGCGGAATTGCAACAAATCCCACAGGGCCCTGATCTCAATCGACAGCATGTTCCACCAGGCCGGTGCCAAGGCTCAAAAGGCCCTGTCCCTGGTTGAGGCAAGGCAGATGTCTTTTGGGCCAAGGACTACCTTCCATTAACTGGTCTCCACCTTCTATATTGTCTCTTGCAGACTTTCAAACACATGTTGAAGAAGGGGCAATGTGTAATATAGACAATTCACCAATGTTCCCTCTAAGCTTTGGAGTCTTGTGAGCAAAAATTCTACTTTGTGAGCTACTGGCATTAAAGTTGTGAGCGAGTGATTTCACTACTGCATAAATTAGTTTGCTCTGGAGCCCTCCTTCCTGAGCTGAGGCAAAAATGTGTGAGCTGGAGGCTAAAAACCTGTGAGGTAGCTCACACTAACTCAGCTTAGAGGGAACACTGCAATTCACATGTTAATTCTTTAGTTATGTGGGGTAGACATGCAGTGAATTAAATAAACAGATATACAGCATGCATTATTAAACGTATGAAGGTGCTTTGTGAATCACACTTCTGGTACATCTAGGGAGCATTCTCAAGCAGGTCTACCCAAAATTAATCCCCATTTTATTCCGTAGGGCTTACTCCCAGGGCAGAGTTCTTAGGATCACAGTCCTAATCTAGTCATGACCACTATGACTGGCAACAGCTCTCCCAAGTCTCATGCAGACCCTTCCCAGTTTATTTATTTCATGTATCTCAGAGCTGGAAGTAAACATCGAGGTCATTCAGCCCATTATAGTTATAATGCCCCTGACAAATAGTTATTCAATTGATGCTTAAAAACCTCCGACGACAAGTTCTTCTGCTTCAAGAGGCTTTTGGTATGAGAGGCCAAAATTACTTGTTATTTTTAGATTACCTCTATTCTTTGCAGCTTCTTCTTGAAGACGGTTTTCGAGATCCTTCTTGTGCTTCTGAAGTTCAGATATCCGCTGCTTGAGATCTGGGATCATCTTCATACAAGGGTAGAAATATTCAAACAACAATGACATTCTGGAGGTCATGGCAGAAATGTAAATAGCCAGGATGGCAGGAAATTGCAGCTAACTACCCTGGACCTTTGTAGGAAAGGTAGAGTAAAAAAGATTCAAATCTATCAATAAACAAAATTTGGTGTGATCATGGATCCGTATTGACAAACACTGCACAGACCCAAGACTATATTATGTTACTCTGAGATACAAAATAAAATTTGAAAAGAAATATTTCATTTACATGAAGTAGACTTGCAACATGATGCAGTGAAACATAATACAGGCCCCGGTCACACGGGCAGGAAACTGCGGGGGGGAAGCGTGGCAGTTTGCCCCGGGGCAAACTAACGCGTGGTAAAGAGATCAGACCTCCCGTTGAGGTACCGTGGAGGTTCCGTGGGAAGGGAGAGGTGCTGATCGCAAGACAATCCCGCGCGCAAAAAAGAAGCGCGCGGTGCGGCAAACTGGATGTGGTTTTTTTGTGTACACCACGACTGCGCATGCTCCGTTGGGTGCTTGTGCGCATCCATGGAGACGTGGGGGAAAAAACCCTTTTTTGGAAGGGGACATTGGCGGGCGCCGGATGCCTCCGGAAACGCCTGACCTTGCCCCGCAGTTTCTGGAAACTAGTACCTCCGAGGTACTAGTTTTTTGCTGCGTGTTTTTGGCGGGAAGCCTCAGTTGAGCCACGGAAGTGCTACGCTTCCCAGATGTGCCGGTGAGATCGCGCCCGGAAACTCCACCTGTCTTCCGTCGCTCTAGCGTGGCTAATGCTCCGTGTGACCGCAGCCACAGAATGGTTTTTGCATCAATTCTATGTGTCAGGAACTGCAGGATTCTACAACCAATCAAGGTTATTGTCTTCTCCCTTTTGCTCAAAACTAATTTGGTGGAATAGGGAAATCTGTATCCCTTGGTTCACAGGAACTTACTTATGTCCTGTCCTAATTGTCCTCTTGCTATCTTCCCCAGAAGTTCTAGAACCAGAAATACACGTCAGGTTACCTGGCAGTATTTCTGAACAACTAACGAATTCCTTAGCTGTTGCCAGCATGTACACAGCTCTCTGCTGTATTCAAAGGCTTGTTTTGTTCTTGTTCCTCCCAAGCTTTTCCTCTGCCTTCTCTCCTAACTACCTTCTCTCCTAAATTCTCGCTGCTTTGGGATTAGGACAATGCGGTTTGTGCTGTGATTCAAAGTACATACTTGGAGTTCCTTTTTGTCTTCCTTCTATTTGCCTTGATCCCTGTCCCCAAGAGGCTGATGCTGCAAGGATCTACTTCTAGTCTCATTGTGACAAAATTCAGCACAAATGGCACTGCATCCTGCAGAATGTGTGTCTGTACATACTGTGTGCTCAACTGACAGACCTGATTCTGAGCCGTAACTTTGGATTAATGGCCATTCATTGTGTGAAGGCACCCCCTGTTGGACAAATGGAATATCTGAATTGCTCGGACCCAGAGAGAATTAAAATTCAATACAAGTAGGTCTCAAATATGGAAACTCCTCTAACTTAAATGTTATAGGACGACTCTTCTCATCTCTGGCCCCCGCTTGCTCCTTTTGGGATCTTTTGTTTATGTATACTGACCAGCTGGAACTGCTAGTTAACACATTGTAGATGAATTCCATATAAAATACAGATGTCCATCAGCAGCTGGCTTTACTTGTGACCTGTTACTCAGAAGCAATTTACTTTGGTGTTTCTTTTCTGTTTCAACAGATTGATAAAATTTTGCAATTTCCCCCCCATCATTGCCGATCACTTTTTCAACAACTTTCTCTACGTGGGTCAGCAATGCACACATACACAGAGCTGCAAAGAGTGACACATCTAGTGACATATCAGTGCCTTCTGACATAATACCTTTTCTAGGAAGCATCCTTAAGCAACATGCCTTTTTTTCTTGCTTTATGTTGTCTTATTCATTGTGAAACTTTGGGTAACGCAGACTAGTGGAAGAGTTTAAAGTACAGGGCTACTTTAATATAGGGGCTAAGGCCAACTCCTTGTAAGGCTGTACAAGAAAATAAGATGTGCTGAACTCAATGAGACAGTTCTGAAGCAAGTCCCAGGTATTTCTAAGTTCCGCAATATTTGGTCCTCACCATGTTTTCCGAGGTCAGTCTGGCAACTTGCAGTCGAATGCTGTCATTTATATCGTTCTCCTCCCTGAACAGCTTCTGCAAATGGCTTATTTCTTGACTGAGATGTTCCACTTTAGAGTTGAGACCATCTATTTCCCTCTCATAGTTCTCCTTCTGAGACTGGAAGTGGTTTTCCAATACTCTGTTAAAAGAACAGACACACAAGGAAGTAAAAGAACAGTATAAAATCATTTACTGTTGCAAGAGGAATCCGGAGAGCACATTAATAAGAGCTTGCAGTATTGATTCACTCCTGTTTTCTGCAACAAAGCAATAATTAACATATTATCATAACAAATAATATGTGTAATAATATGTTAATCTGATGTGTTTCATTATTCCAATGGTGGACCTCGAACCAAAGCCATTAGCAAGTGATGGATAATAAAGCTAACCTTGTGGCTTTTTTAAGGCCTTCGTAAGCAAACCAAAGTTCTCCATCTTCGTTTAAATGTTGCAAATCTTCAGTAGACAATCTAGTACAAAAAGCAAAACGAGAAAAGACTATGGAAGAAAAATCTTAAATAATGTACAATTTGTAATTTTAAAAAATCAGCAATTTCCCAGAATGTACCTGTACCTGCTCCTCACATCTGCAAAATCATAACTATCAAGAATTTGCCTTGTGACATCTGCCATCTTTTCTGGAAATTAAAAAAAATAAAATAAAATTAGTAATAAATTTTTACTTTGGCAGCACAATCATATAGACCATATTTTTTTATTTCACTGGGAATTCTCATTTTGGTCATAAATAATGTTCAGTTTGATGCTTGCATGTGACTCAGAATCAGACAATATGCTTGCTGGGCAGACCTCCCATCCTAGCTATACTATGAAAAATGATCATCAAAAAGACAAGAGGTTCACAAAAGACACCCAGTGTGGACCCACTTCACAATCCCAAGAATTGCAGAATAGTTCTGTTAAGTCCTTCAGAAGCATCAACTGTTTCTAAATTTTTATCCAGAAAAGAAAGATAGGCTTTGTATTACATGCAGGAAAATGTGAACTTGTAAGAGAGCTGAAATACTGCATGTTACTGACTAGTAAACATGTTTATTTGAACAACTGGAAGAATGTATCAATATGTATCTTTACCATTTGGATGAGAAATGATTTCAAAATGTACCTCTCATTTCACGCTTCTGGGACTGCAGTTGTTTCTCCACATCCATTTTCTGAGTCTGAATAAGTTCAATTTCTTTTTGCAATTCAGGTATTGTCTGAAGCAGTCAGAAACGGGTTACATGAAACACAGTCCAATGAAATAAAGTGAATGACCAAAAAAAAAGGCAGAAACACACAGTCTAAAGTACGTTTCCCTGAAAGAATGTCACACGGAAGTCAATGTTATTTAAGAACTAAGAATATAAGAAAAGTCCTGCTGGATCAGACCAGTGGTCCATCTAGTCCAGCATCCTGTCTCAAACAGTGGCCAACCAGTTCCTTTAGAGGGCCAACAACAGAGCACAGAGGCCGAGACCTTCCCCTGATGCTGCCTCCTAGCACTGGGATTCAGAGGCAGGCTGACTGCCTCTAAATGTGGAGGTTTGCTTTTGTCACCATGGCTGATAGCCACTGACAGACCTCTCCTGACAGACTCCCATGAAGGAGAGGGTCTGTCCATGTGGCACCGAAGAGGTGGAATCAGTTGAGCCTGTTCTCTTTTACTGCTGCTTTTATCAGGAAGCTTGGTCAAATATAATTTCCTTTTCGCTTAATAATTATCCAGGATGTACAGATGTCGATAGCTCAAGGAAGCTTTTGATGGGTGTTAACCAACAGGTTACTATCACCTGCACTAAAAAATTTCCAGCAGCTTGCAGAATTTGTTGTGAAGGCCTGGCGTGATCTGGTCCACGGGGCCGCGAAGAGTCGGACTCAACTGTGCGACTGAACAACAACAACAACTGTTGGCAATGGGATGGACCATTTTTGGTTTTTTAATGATTTTTCTGTATAGTTTTTGCTATTGATTCGTACTGGTCGTTGGCCGAATAAATAAGTTGACCGAATGATTGCCCACTCATCCAATTTGTGGACATCCTCCTGGAGCTCTTCACAGTCACCCTTGGTTTTTACCATCCTGAATAATTTTGTGTCCGCTACAAACTTAGCCACTACGCTGCTCACCCCTAGTTCCAGATCATTTGTGAACCAATTAAATAGTACCAATCCCTGCGGAACCCCACTGCTTACTTTCCTCCACTGTGAAAACTGCCCACTCTTCGCTTCCTGCCATTTAACGGATTTTGTAATCCATAAGGGAACCCGTCCTCTTATCCTAATTATCTGGAAGTTTCTATTTGTGCTACTTAGCCAGAAAATGTGAAATAAACCTGACTTTTACTTAATCTTTTTCACTGGATGCTTAAATTGTCACCCCTACCTTTGCCTGGTTTGTAAGTGCTGCTACTTCAATTTTTAAACCAGCACGAATTTGAACTTCTTCCTGAAGGTGATTTTGGAGCTGATCATTTTCTTCTTTGAGAGTCTTTATTTCTCCCTTTAGGGACTCGATCTTTATTTCGCTGTCCTGTTTCTGGCTGTGGAGGTTTTTCTCAAGAGTTCTACAAAGATTCAGAAAGAAACTGAAATGTAATCCACATCCCTACTTGAGTGCAAATAATATTACTCAATAAAGAAGAAGAAGAAGAAGAGAAGAGGAGATTGGATTTATACCCCGCCCTTCACTACCCGAAGGTGTCTCATAGAGGCTTACAAACTCCTTTCCCTTCCCCTCCCCACAACAGACACCCTGTGAGGTAGGCGGGGCTGAGAGAGCTTGTAACGATTCCATGTTTTACTGTGTGTGTGTGTGTGTGTTTAAAAGTTGGTTGGCATGGATGTGTGAGGATAATCTAGTGTGATGGACTCAGGCAAGTGATATGATTCGTGAGTGACAGAGAGGGGGGGGGTTGGAATGGATGCTGTGTGGATGATTTGTATGTTTATCAGGAGTAAGAGTAAAAGAGTTAGTGATATACAGTTAAACAGTCAGTCAGAAGAGAGTGCTGTGTTAAAGCAGTTGTTATAAGTTCTGTCTAGTAAAAGAGTGAAGCAGTTTGTTCGTTTTAAGGTCTGAGAGAGAGAAGTCTTGTGTGTGTTATGAAAAGTTAAAGCATAAAGAAACAGTAACCATATATGGTCTAAGGAAAATACTGTTACAAAGCGACATGCCCAGATCCCTGTCAGTAAGAGAGAAAAGTGTGTGAAACATCAAATAAATCTACTTTTATTTAAGATAACAGTTCTGAACGAAATTCTTCTCAGGAAACACATAGTCCTTCGAAAGCCCAGACCCTGGGTCACAATACCAAAACCAGAAGAAGAAAATATTATAGAAATAGGTGTGGGAAAGCCTAAATTTCCCTGGTGGCAGCTAGATTACCCATAGGAAAATAAAACATAAGAACTTTTAAAGGTAAACCAGACCTCCCCAGAGAAGAGGTCGTCACAGAGCTCTTGACAGAAACTGCCCTTTTTCAAGAATAGCTCTTATCAGAACTATGGCTTGCCCAAGGTCATCCAGCCAGGTGCAAGTGGAGGAGTGGGGAATCAAACTCGGTTCTCCCAGATTAGAGTCCACACACTTAACCACTACACCAAACTGGCTCTGGTAGAATACCAGGTAGAATACAGTAAAATCCAATTAATCAACTATAAATGAAAAGACAAAGTACTATAGTTTTTAGAAAGTCTATTAAATCTAATCTAATCCTAAACTTGCTACTTGGAAGTGCCCTGAGCACTTCCCAGTAAATATGTGTGCCATTGCAGTCCAATTCTATTTTAATGGAAGTAAATTATAGCATTGTAAAGGCAGAGAGTTATTTTAACAGACACTTCCTATTATAACCCTAGATGCTAAGAATAACCTGAAGAATTATGACATTCCAGAGGGACATAACAGGTTCAATCCTACAGCTCCCTTCTACCCAGTAAGGTGCTTTCCTGTCAAACTCTGCTTTAGTTTGCCATAGTTACAGAGGAGATGGAAATTCCTACGGGGGGTGAATGGCTGAGTGTGTGAACCGCTCTATCATAGGCATTGTAACTCTTCCTTAAGATATCTCCCTCCTCGAGGGAGGACCTTGAGACTGAAGCTGTGCCAGCTTGCTATTGCAGATAACGGGACCATATATTCCCAGGTGGGGAGAGGTAGTGAATGCAAGAGCTAGGTGGGATGACTGCGAAGTGTGATTGGTTATTCGGGGGGGGTGTGTGTCAAGACAGGGCAGGGGGCCCTGTTTAAACTGTCTATATTTCTGAATTCTTCCGCCAGAATCTCAGTTCTCACACAGTACTGTTCTAGCTTGGATCATGATGATATCTCAATAAACAAATCACTGCCAAAGAGAGTGTTGTTGGGAGTCTCTTGTCCAGGAGTCTGACACTTCCTCTAATGGAACACAGGCTTCTCGCTAAGCATAAAGCAAGACTAACCTAGAATCATAATTCTGTTTACCAGATTCTAACTCCCCCCCCTCCAAATCCATTCTTAAAAGTTTTCTGTACTTTGTGTTCATTTCCAAATTTATCTGTAGCCTGGGTGCTACTGAATCCATTTTCCATGTTTTATTAAATTGTCCATTACATATTAAGATTCAAGGAAAATTTCTAAACTCCCTTCTCTGTACATGGTGTGGCCTCCCTGACAGCGTCAAGGTTACTTTCTGGACGCAACTTTCTCATAACTTCTAATGTCGCCTGTTTTCTCCAGTCTGCAATTTGATTTAAGGAAGCTATTAACTGATCTATTTCATTTTGGTTGGCCTTACAATTGCTTTGTTATCTCGATGTGTTTTTAAAATTTTAATGTACTTTTATCTTTGACATCTTTGTCTGTCTATAAATATGTATTCGTTTGGACAATTAAAAATCACTGGACATGGAAACAGACTCTCCTTTAGCTTGCATATATGTGAAATGTTCAGGAATCTATTTAATGATTTAGCAATGGGCACTGTTAGGTTACCAATAACCTGTTTAACAACTGCCATTAGCAAGGCTTTTTAGTCCTATTATAGGCAACCTAAATTATTTTGCAGAGAAACAGACTATGGCATTGTTCAAACCATGGTTTGCTGCTACATAAACAAGCTTGGGAAAACCTCATGCTCAAGTACTCCCTCCTTTCCTTGCATACATGAGTTATTTCTTGCTTTGTGGCAAACTACAGTTTGCTGTTATGTCCAAACTGCATATGGTTTATGCTTTTCTCTTCAAATCAAGATTAAGTCACAGTTTGTAACTAGGGTCGCTAGCTTCAGATTTGGAAATATCTGGAGATTTGGGGGGTATAGCCTGAGGAGTTCTGGGGGTTGGGATGGGAAGTACTTCAATGGGGTATAATGCCATAGAATCCACCTTCCAAAGTGACCATTTTCTCCGGGTGAACTAATCTCTGTCACCAGTAAATCAACTGTAATCCCAGGAGAACTCCAGCCATCACATGGAGGTTGGTAACCCTATTTGTGACCCTAGTTTGCAGGGGAAAGCACAAATCATAGTTTGTCATTTGAACAAAACAACAAACTATGATTTACCACAACTGCAGAAATCGTGCATTAGTTGGCTACATGCGAGAGGGAGCAGGGAAGCATACAAGCCTGATTTGTTCATTTAGGGCAACCCATTATTAGCCATTAAATCTAAATGACTGGTGCCTCTAAGAAAGTTGCAACTTAAAGTCATGCTAAATTTCATACATTCGTTGTCTTTCTTCCTTTTGAACATCAGAGAAGAGCTGTTTTGTCAGGTCATCCATTTTATCTGCAGAAAGATAATTCGATGTTTTAAAAACCTTTATACAGAAAGAAAATCAGCCACAGAATCAAACATGAGTATCATTTCAGTTCCAACAAACTAATCTTAAAAATGCTTCATTTTAAATGGAAGCAGCTAAAACAGCTGGGAGAGACGTCATAAAAGTTTTGAAAGGCCCAAACACTGCTTGCTTTAAAGTTAATTCTGGAGTTAGGGCCACATTATGCAACTAATTCAAGGCAGATGTTCAGCAGCCAGGTCCTAAAGATTCAGAATGGAGTCTCCGCCCACATCTCTGGCACAAGGGCCTAAAATGCTGCGGGGCAGTCCTGTTGATTCTGTACCCCAGGGCAGAAGTCCAGGATGCCCCAGAAACATTGCCTCCTCACCCCCACCCCCAGGGCCAGGTAAGGGGTGGCCTTCACCCTGTGCGAGGCAGGTGGGAGATGCCACTGGGAACAGGGCTGCCATCTCTGGGTGGGAAATACCTGGAGATTTGGGGGGTGGGGAGGGATCTCAGCAAGATATAACACCATAGAGTCCAGCCATTTCCTCCAGGGGAACTGATCTTGGTCACCTGGAGATAAATTGTAATAGTGGGGGATCTCCAGGTGCCACCGGGAGGTTGGCAACCCTAACTGGAAACCAAATTCCCGAGCCCTGGAGGGATGGGCACAAGTGGTGGCAGGAGTCTGCTCTTCTTCTTTCCCCCTCTACTTGGGGTGTATGTGGGTGGTCAGGGACCTTTCCTCTTGCATGCTGGCTAAGACCTCCTCTGAAATACTGGCATAACATCACGTGGCACAGTCCACAAGGAAGTGCTCCTGGACAAGTCTCAATGCAGTGAATGGGAGCTGCGCATATGCGTCCCATCATCTGTACTGATTTACGAACCCAGCAAACCTTGCCCCTGTGTCCCGTTGCGCTTTCTCCCCATCACTTCAAAGGAACCCCATGTGCATGTGAATCACTGCACCTTTCATTTCCTCAGTTTTCTCCCGAAGCTTCCTTTCTAGTTCCTCCTTCTGTTTTTGCAGCTCTGAATTCTGATTTTCAAGTTCTGAGATCCTCTGGAAAGGAAGAAGTGAAGACAGCACAAACTCTGTTAAACGAGGGGTCACCCTTCTATGAGCAATCACTGAGTTAATCAGCGCATAAAAGTTTCAACACACTCATAATTTCTAGTCAAACTCATTGCTGCTCCAGTTATTCTTGAGTTCATACTGTATCGCAAACTCCATTAAGTTTTACCTGTTGATCGTTATCCCTGTTCCTCTTCTCTTTCTCTTCAGCTGTTTTCTTTTGCATGGCTAATTTTTCAAGATCCAGATGAAGCTTTTGCATTATTTCTACGTCATTGGAATGGTTTGAGGCTAGAGTGGTCAATCTCTCCAGTAAGACATTATTTTCCTTATTCTGAAATGAAAACAGAAATTCTCTATCGGTCTGTTTAGACATCTGGTAACACAGAAACCAAGAGGCTCAGTTCCCACTTATTTTATCTACCAAGTGCTATATACAATAATATCTATTCTTCCTAGTTTAAAAAAGAAGAATGCTAAAAATAGATTCATTAATGTGTATGTTTGCACTATTCTGTTACTTCAAATGAACCAGAATATCTCTTTTTAAAAAAAGCTATTATGTGAAAAGTGGTTATAAGTATAGTTACTATGACTACAGATATGCTATCAATATGAGAAAATATTCATATTAAAGAATCAAGTCAAGAGCTAGGGAAATAGCTATTTGAAAAGTTATTCAAAACAAAAGCTTTCAGATTCCTCTGAAATATCTGAATGGGTGGACTGAGGCAAATTCCACTGGAGAAAGTTCTAGAGTTCTGGGGCAGTTACGAAGAAGGCTCTGCTATACATCGCTGTTAATCTGACCTCCTGGTGAAATAAAATTTGGATCAAGGCCTGCCCCACTGATCTTAAATTACAGGGATGTCTGTTATTATAATCTGAGCTGCGGTAGCTCAGAGGTTAAGACGTTGAGCTGCAGACCGGAAGCTCGGTAGCTCGGAGGTTCGAGACCCAAGTGCTGTGTGACGGAGTCTCTGGCCCCAGCTCCTGCCAACCTAGCAGTTCGAAACCAAGAAACTGCAAGCAGATAAATAGGTACTGCTTTGGTGGGACGGTAACAGCATTCCGTGCACCTCAGCATTTAGTCATGCTGGCCACATGACCACGGAAAACGTTTTCGGGCAACACTGGCTCTTCGGCTTGGAAATGGAGATGAGCATCGCCCCCTAGAGTCAGATTCGACTGGTTTTCGAGCAAGGGAAACCTTTACCTTTACACTATTATTTGGTATACTGACCTTTAAACTGATGGTGCTATATAAATGAGAAACAACAACTAGCAGTTTGCTTCTTGGAATACAGGCATATTTATTGGATCATATGTTTATTCTATTTATATCCCTGCCTTGTCTCCCCAAGGGGGCCCAAAGCGGTTTACAACATTACTCTCTCCTCTTCCATTTTATCCTCTCAACAACTCTATGAGGTAACCCCGGCATACCTGAGGGACCGCCTTTCCCCATATATATCCCAGAGAGCACTACGGTAAGGGCCACAACATCGGCTAACTATTCTGGGCCCTAAAGATGCCAGGCTCGCTGCCACTAGGGCTAGGGCCTTTTCAGTGGCAGCTCCTTACTGGTGGAATGAGCTCCCGGAAGAGATCAGGGCCCTGTGGAACCTTTTGCAGTTCCGCAGGGCCTGCAAGACGGAGCTCTTCCACCAGGCTTTCAATTAGGAGCCGCCCACCATTACCACCAACGATACTACTTGAATATCTGTAGTATAAGGCTGGCCCTAATGCGGAGTTAGAGCTATACCTACATAGGAGACCGGAAGATCGCTGAATCGGGAACCTGCATGGGATTTAGAGCGCGCCATCTAATTTAATGAATTATTAATACTGCAGGCACTTTAAATGTTATGAATGTTTTAATTGTTTTAAAATGTTTTAAAAGTTTTATGTAGACCAGGTACACTGTACCGACCACTGTAAGCCGCCCTGATCCTGCCCGCAGGGAGGGCAGGGTATAAATACAAATAATAAATAAATAAACTTAGGCCGAGTGGTCCAATGTCAGCCTGCAAGGTCCCATGACAGCCATTTGCAGAACAATCAGGAAAAGAGAATGAATCTTGACCATACTTATATTAACCTATTGATATGAATATGGGATTCTGTCAAATAAGCATCAGTTGCAAGTTTGTGATACAAGGATGACCAGATAAAAATCAGTGCTAATTGAAAACACTTCTTCACAGGGACACACTTATTCCTGGACAACCAGTAATTGTTTTATCAAATACAAGCATCCATTGCAATTTAAATGACAGATCAATAATGTCAAGCATGAATAGATGCTTTTTATCTACCTTGTCTTCCAGTTTTTTCTGCAGCCGCTGTACCCTGTACGAAAGCTGGATGTTCAACACGAAACGGCGAATACTCTGGAATCTGCGTCTAGCGAGCCAAGCCCGAGCATGTTTCTGGAGAATGATAGCTTTGTGTTCTTCAAGCATCTGTATAAGGAAACAGAGGGGGGAAAACATATATGTTGACTAGCAGTCAAGGCTGAATCAAAACGATGTGGCAAAATAATATCACAACGCAAACTATAAGGGACACAAGGATGACCACAGCTGCACGGGAAAGCAGATGACACAACTCCTACTGGTCAGACAACACAGTTCATACATTCGACACTGCTGTAGTTTGCCATTGAAGCAATACCCTCATTGTTAATTGACTGTCAGGAGATGATGCCCGGTCCCGACAACCTCTCTCTGGTTGACGGAACTGAGAGCGGCCATGGCCTGGACTCACCCATGTGAGGAAGGCCAGGCCAGGGAGGTGGCTGTGACCCAGGCAGATCGGTCTGACATAGCCTAGAATAGGGCAGGGAGCTAGGCGGAGGCGGGGAGGGGTGCAGTCAGAAGGCAAGGCTGAGCTTAGACTTGGGGAAGGTCAGAATGGGAGGGGTTAAGAGGCAGCCCTGAACCACAAGGGGAAGGGCAGGGCAAGGAGAGAGTCAGCTGGGAAAGAGGCAGGGAAAGCTTCCCTTTCCCTTTTATAGTCTCCCGCATGGAGGAAGGGGAAGGAGACTGGAGACAAGCCAGGTGGGGGTGGGGCCAGGGAGTCCTGTAAAAGGGAAGGCACCACACCGAGCCAGGGAGGAAGCAACAGACTGAGGTCACATCAGGGATAGAGAGCACATGGAGAGCCAGACTGGGAAAGGAAGAGGACCTGGGTGCTGGAAGCCCCTCCCCTTCCCAATTCTGAGGCTGGTAGGCAAGCTGCCCTCTGTGACGGTGGGACGGCAGATGGCAGGGAGAACGTCTCAGTGGTGCTAGGGCCTCACATTGATATTCCATAAATTATTTTATACATAATATTGACAACAACAGGCATTTACATAATGCTTTAGAGCACAGTGCTCTCTCTATATATATCATTAATCTTTACCATGTAGGCCGGGGGGCCCTGACCTGGATAGCCCAGGCTAGCTGGATCGCATCCGTTCTTGGAAGCTAAGTGAGATCAGCCCTGACTAGCATTTGGATGGGAGACCTCCAAGGAATACCAGGGTTGTGATGTGAAGGCAGACAATGGCAAGCTACCTCTGAACGTCTCCTACCTTGAAAACTCTACAGGGTTGCCATAAGTCAGCTGTGACTTGACGGTACTTTCCATCACCACCATGCTATGGAGAGGCTGAGGTTGCTTCCTGTGGCCAACCACGCAGTCTGTGACTTAGAAGAGATCTGAATTGGGACTTTCAGGTCCACTGTGGCACTATACCACAATGGCTCTATTTCCCAGATTGCTTTGCAAATGTAGAGGCAAGCACAGTAGTGTGAGCTCCATCGACTTTTGAGAATATACTATTCCAAGGCTAGAATACATATTACAATTCTGCATCTAACATTAAATGTCAGAGCTGCCTCTTAATTAAGGTACAGGTCTCAACAATTTAGGCATTTATTTCTTCCCTTTATAGTAAACTAATGCATAGATTTGGGGGATTTTGATGGAACATTCGGTTACTATGTTTACCTTTCTGTATTTCTTCCTTGCTAGAAATCCCCGGGTGAAAGCTTGGATTGTCAAAGCGGCCACACGGATAAGCAGGCAAAGTCTACGCACTAGGTATCCCCGGCAGTGCTTCTGGATAACAATAGCCGCCCATGCTTCTTTTAGGGCTCTTGCAGTTATAGCTTGTCTAAAGAGAAGATAATGATCCTTGGCATCTGAACTCAACTCCCTGCCTATAACTTCTCAGAAACAGGTCACACACAATTTACTTGTATAATGGTAACTGCAACAAATATCGTGTATAAACCTAACACCTGTGTTTAATTTGTTGCACATAGTTAGGTCAGGAAGCCTTCTCGGCCCTGACCTGGTGGAACTCTCTGCCAAATAACATCAGGGTTCTGTGGGATCTCATGCAATTCCGCAGGGCCTGTAAGGCAGAGATATTCCACCAGGCATTTGGTTGAGGACAGCGATGGTTTACATCATGGCTGGCACCCTAACCTTTCCTGAATCTCCTATTCCTCCTTGAGTTATTCCCTCCCTGTGCCCACGAAGTACTCACAATCCAGGACTGGGAGGGCACTACAAAATATAAATTTGCCACTTGTTTTACCTGTGTATAATATGTCGGGATAGTGTTATGGTTTATTTTAAACTAGGAAAAAGGCCCGTTGTGGAAATAAATACAACGGCCTCTAGAAAGAGGCTCTGGGCGGGTGCCCCGGCCTTGGACACTCAGTGTCAATTTGCTGTGGCGACCTCAGCAGGGTATAATGACACTGAGTCCACCATTTTCTCCAGAGGAACTGATCTCTGCTACCTAAAGAACAGTTGTAATTTTGAGTGATCTCCAGCCCTCACCTGGAGATTGGCAACAATGGTTCCCCAGAAGGGAATGGTTGGTTTGTAGGGTGGAGTCTATGGCTTTGTACCTGTCTGAGGTCCCACACCTCCTGAAACCTCACCCTCTCCAGGCTCCATCCCTCACATTTCCAGGAATTTCCCACCTGGAGTTGGCAACCCTATCTCCTTCCCAGCCAATCATCAACCTACCTTTATTTCCCCCTCACTCTTCAGCTTTCCACCCCCCACACACCTGCAGCCTCTCTCGTGCTCTGAAGCCCTGACTGCTATGTCACATTGGCTGTCATACGGGGGCCACCTCAACAGCATATAAGGATACAGAGGCCACCATTTTCTCCAGGGGAACTGATCTCTGCCATCTGGAAAGCAGTTGTAATTCTGAGTGATCTACAGCCCTCACCTGGAGATTGGACACATTTTACCTCAGAACAGCAAACTATTTAGAATGTTAGAGGCAAAAGCCAATCAAGTCGCATATGCAAACGACCTCTGTGTTCCGAGGCAAAGGCCAATGAGGCTGCATATACAAATAACCTCTAGAAGGAAGGAAGGAAGGAAGGAAGGAAGGAAGGAAGGAAGGAAGGAAGGAGAAAGAAAACAGATGAGGAGGGGAGGGGAGGGGAGGGGAGAGAGAGAGAGACAGAAAGAGAGAGAGAGACAGAAAGATAAATAAATGCTGGTCTCCTGGACTAACAACTAACAGACTGGCCCCAGGAACATAGAAACTGGGAACAAATATTTGTTCCAGCATAGCAGTTGCCAGATGAAATTCTAGGGATGACCTCTGTCCTTCCACTGAGTCACATGTCCATCAATAAGTAACAGGGCTTTGGTGCAAACTTACCGTACAGAACGCTGTCCTCGGAAATACTGTTGTATCGTAATTGCTGCTTGCCTTATATGAAGGAATTTTTTCCTCTGAAGGCATCCTCGGATATTCTTTTGAATCACGATGCACGCTTGCCTCAACTTATCTGACCGTAGCTTTTCCAGATAAGCAACTTGCCCTGCTCTGAAGAAAATTTTTGTTCTGCCAAACTGATACTGCCTAGGATCCTGCGGTGGGAAATGTTAAATATGCTTAAACTCTGTTGTAACAAGGTACACATTTGAATGCCAGCCTTCATAAATCAGCAGTAACATATTTGTGCAAAGAATGTATTTTCATTTGCATGTAACAAATGAAGACTGGGAGTTTAATACTAAAAACAAAACAGAACAAAAAACTCTGACCTGGATTAGCCGCTGTAAAACAATCTTGCAGATTTGTTTCTTATCATTTAAAGAGAGTTCATGCTGAGACATAAGAATGCTGTAACGGCTGTAGAACTCAATGTAAGTCCACCTATGAAATAAAATGAACATTAGAACCAACTGTTCTAAGTGGCAGAAGTGAAACCATTGAAACCAAAAGGGGACCACTACTTACCTGGATGGGTAACTCTGAGAGCTAATCCGAATTGTTTCTAAAACACCACAGGCTCGTAATTGCTGAACCACTCTTTTTGAATCAAACCTAAAGCACACAATAAAATAGTTATTTATGCCAGATTTATTAAAGCTTTTGCCCTATGATGATAGAACCCATTTTGTCCCATGATATATAATAGATGGGCGACTGTAACAGAAGCAAAACACAATTGTACATGATAGTTTACCCTACTTTCCTGTTGGAATAATTTACGTCATGCATATCTGAAATTTTATGGGAAGCAGATTTCCCACTCATTATTTTAGTCACACTAAAGAAAAATGGTTCTAATGAACAACTGTCATGCAGCTGCTTCGAGTTCATTACGCTTTTCCCTATTAATGATAATATCTCATTTCCGTTGAACAAATATACTCACTCAAATGGTAACTTCTGATCATTTGGCTTTATGCACCGTACATAATGAGGCGTGGTTGCATTAAGTGTCTCCATTAATAAATACAAAGAACTGCAGAACTGAAAAATAGGAAGGCAGCAAATTGGCTAATTTATCCTTCACGCCAAAGCAACAAACTTCAAAATCTTAAATTAGCACCAGCTTGTCAAAGGAAATGTGGCATCTCTGCAAGTACAGCTTAAAAGACAGAACATCTCCAAATTAGGAAAGGAGCTGTCAAACATGATGGGCAGGACAGGGGTGGTTTTTCCTCAGGACTCTTTGGAGAAGGGGGCCAAAATTCTGTAGCCCTGAACATCTTGGGAACCCAGGGAACTGGGCAAGTCATGTGATCTTCTTTATGTTTTGACTGGGTCGGTGATGAGAGGGGAGATCAGAGATAGGGTTGCTACAGGTGGCACCTGAAGATCTCCCACTATTACAATTGATCACCAGGTAACCCAAGATCAAGATGAGCTGCAATTCAAGGAGATCCCCAGGCCACACCTGGAGCCTGGCATCTCTACGGGGTTGGAGCTGTACGTACTGAAAGTCAAATGAAGGATGAATAATGTTAGTAGCTAGCAAGAAAAATATGTCTGCTTGGCTGCCTAATGAAAATTGAAGTATATCGAAGTAGGTCTCATTGATTTATGTCCTGGTAAATATTGTGGCCCGCTCCTAGAACGCATTTGCCCAAAGTTCTGCTCTGCTGAGTTCAGTAGCAAGAACCACACTGCATGCCTTAGGATGAGTTGCGTCCATATGATAAATTAACTGAACAGACTCCTTTCCCTGAAGTGGTGGATTAAGATCTCATGGGGTACTGGAGGCAGTAAGAAGGGCCTACGGTTGAGGGCAGCAATGGCCTCCATCTTGCCTGGCACTCCCCTTTCTCTCCTCCCCCACATGGGGATATGGACATAATTCTGGTTTATTGAGCATCATCTGAAATTGTTTTGTATTGCCATTGTTTTTTATTATTTTGATTAATTTAATTTGTGAATATGTTACTGAAATTGTTGTTCACCGCTCCGAGCCTGCTGTGCAGGGGAGGGCGGTCTATAAGCCAAATTTATCAATCAATCAATCAATTCCCCTGGAGAAAATGGCTGTTTTGGAGGGTGGACTGTATGGCATTATACCCTGCTGAGCTCCCTCCCCTCCCCAAAACCCCGCCCTCTCCAGGCTCCACCCCCAAATTCTCCAGGTATTTCTCAGACCAAAGATGGCAACTCTGCAGAGGGAATCTTTGCCTGGGGGAAGAAAGAGGGTTCTACATGCTATGGTCTCTTAGTCCTCCATGTTCCAGTATGCTGGAAGTGGAGAACAGACCTTTGTATTTATGATCCTTACACCTAAACAAACAGTGAATACAGTCAAGATGTCCAAGGAAGTAATAAAAGCGACACATATTCCAGATCAGCAGCTGGGTCCATTTTGAGTGCTATTTTCTGTGCTCTGGGGCACAGTTAGCATGTCAAGGAGGTTCCAAATAATCACAATGCAATATTAAAAACTCCCCAGTTTTCTTGTCTCCAAGAGCAACTTAAAAATACCTTGTTGCCTACTGTTGTACGGAACTGTTTATTAGGCGGCTTGATCACTGTTTTTGCAGGCTTAACTTTGATAGAGGAGCTGAATGGGGAATGTAGCACTGGATTGTCTTGAAAGAAGTTTGCACAGAGTTGAAACTGAAAAGAGACAACAGCTACTGTATTTTATAAGAGGGTTAAGAATATTTTCTGACAACTATAGACAGCCTGAAAATATATCTGAAAACAGAATTTACTGGCAAAGACTATCACTGCTGCCAGACTACAACATCCATCTCCTTTAAGTATTATGACTGTAATAAAAGCCAACAGAATTTTTGTTTCTATAAATATATTCCAGAAAATGTAATGCCTTTCATTATCGTAAAGCCATACTCGTGACATGTTTACAAACCTTGCTGTTCTTCAAGATTTCAATCAATACTTCATATACCGTATCTCTATTTTTCTCCAGAAATCCTTCACTTTTATACTCCACCTGTGTGAGAAAGGTGAAATCAGCAACGGCAACACAGCAAATGGTTAAAATCACACACAGTTTCTCCAGTTCTCAAGCTACACAAGGTAAATGAACAAACGCAATAACCAGTATCATTATTAGTAGAATATAAGGATTGGGAGATTGCCTAACATGCCAATGCCAAGAAACTGGCTCTGGCTACGGGCCATTTGCATCTATGAGTGTTGCAATATCCCCTGGTCAAGCAGTCCTCAGTTCTTGGCAGAATGGCAAATGCTCCTTCCATGAATACGCCTACGGCCATACCACCCTGAACACACCCGATCTCATCTGATCTCGGAAGCTAAGAAGGGTCAGACCTGGTTAGTACTAGTACTTCCATGAATACATGGCATTGTTTTGATAAAATGATGAATGCAGATCTAATTCAGTGGGTATTGTATAACTGAGAAGTGAAAACTAGATGGACATTTTGGAGGCGATCATATGCAAGGCAATAGGGTTGGGTATGTTTTCTTCTGTATTCTTTTTTTTTACTCATTCGCTAATGTTTCAAAACCTGGTTTCAAATTCTGGGTTAGGTTAGGAATGAGTCCTGGTTAGCATTACCCATGGTTAATATTGGTGCAGGTATAAATATGGAAATATGACTAAGGGCTGAAATGGAAGCACACGGCCCCACAGCCTATTCCTGACCCCATGGATAAAAGAAACACTGCATTTGCACCAGCCCTGAGGATAAAGGAAACACTGCATTTGCACCAGCCCTGAGCCTCAATCCATTTTGCATATCTTATGCATGCATTGTTTGGCTCTGAGATGACACATTTGTATGAACACAGAAATGCCCTAGCAGCTAAACTGTTTTATAGTTAGTTTTATGTTTTATGGTTGGTACAGAATGCCACGGCTCAACTATTATTGGGAGCTAGATGGAGCCTGCATATTAATCCCCTCCTGCGGGTACTGGACTGGCTGCCCATCAGTTACCAGGCTCAATTTAAGGTACTGGCTATCCCATACGAAGCCCTTCCTGGCCTTGGACCCTCATATTTGCAAGACGACCTCTTCTCCTATGCTCAACCATGACAGCTTCGTTCACTGGAGCAGGGTCTTCTATAGGTGCCAGCCTTCAAACGGGCAAAATCAACAACTGCCCGTGCACGCGCCTTCTCTGCTGGTTGTGGAACGGCCTGCCTGAGGAAGTCAGGAAGGCTCCCCCCTCTCATGGCTTTCCACAAACTATGCAAAACCGAATTATTCAAGACGGCTTTTCTATGCAGACAATAGAGCTGCGCTATACTAAAGGATTCAAAATTCACAAAATTATTAGGGACTATGGTCTATACCACTGTGTACAGACTGCTCAAACTAGGATCCTGTTACAGAATTTTGCATCATTTAATGGGTCATGTTAATACTTTGCTTTACTTCAGTTTTATTTCTTTCTTTATTTATACATTTGATTTATATACCGCTCCAACCCCGAAGGGTCTCTGAGCGGTTTACACACAAGTTCCAAATTCCAATTTCCCTATCTAAGGCCACATATTACAGGGGACGGCACCCAGGTGGCAGGGGCTTGCTGTTTTTTTCGGCTCCTTCTTCCAGGCGGTCTTTGGGTGTCGGCGTTCAGACTCTGGTGTCCTGGAGTAGGTCTTCCTGTCCGGCGGCTTCTTCTGGCGGGCCCGTCCTGGTGCGCGGTTTGTGTCTGCTACAGCACTGGCCAACGTCCATTTCCGGCTCCGCCGCGCCTGCGCCAACGACTCCGTCTCCGCCTCATGTCGTTACTCAATGTTGAGCTCACTGGCCACCAGGGATTGCTCTCGCCAACCTCGCCGCCACTAACCTTGCCGCCGCCGCTTTGCCATTTGCCGCCGATGCTCCTGCCACACACCCCGCACCGAGGAGGGTGCCCCCCTGCCACCTAAGGGCAGGTACCCATTTATCTACTTGCTATATATTACTGCTTTCGAACCGCTGGGTAGTTCTGCTTTTAGACTTCTGGTTGGTTCTACAACCCTAATCCGATGGCATTGTTTATTGAATGTCCTATCCGTTGATTGAATTGACTCACTCTGTGTAATCTGTCTTGAGTCCAAGTGAGATAGATGGACTATAAATAGTGTAAATAAGTTCACTTTGTGTATTTTTTGTTGGTCTTTAGAAATGGGAAAAGTCACCAGGGGGAAATGCTTTGCTCCGCCAGCTATTTGCCACATAATTCCACTCAGTAAACATTTTTATGATATCTGGATTTATAAAAGGAGCAATGCAAGGACCCCCTACCTTATCAGCAAAGTGCTGTATGATGAAAGACGTGTTTGACATTCTCGGCTTTTCAAAGAGCAGGTTTTTATTTAGGAAATTATTGTACAACTTCTGAAGCCAATTTTCATCAGTTCCTTGAGGTAGCTGCAATGAAAAGAGACAGCAAGATGCTCAGTCTGCATTTATTCTAGGCATTTTTGTATCACTTTCCCAGTGGAAATAATCCGAACACAGAACATAAAAAAAAGAACCCTTGGAACATGGAAACCAGGCACAGTTACGAAACAGCTTGACTGACAGACTGAACTGCTGCACCCAGGGTTCTATAAAGGTGTCAGGGATGGGCAACCCTAGCAGTGGGACCCTAGAGCCTCCTTCTCTGGACTGCCCTTGCAAGAAAGAAAGGCAGTGGCTGCTCCGTGCTGTGATTCAGTGCTACTGCTGCAGATGATCAGTGAGTAGTAATGCAGCTACCAGCTCAGCAAAGGTTAGGTGACATGAGAAACTGCTTCTGAGTCTGACCAGGCCCTAGGGCCTGAGCAGTTTGTCACTCTAGACTAGCAGCACTGACATAGTCTAGGATGGTTCTTGGAGCTGCCATGAGTACAGCACACTGTCTGACAGGGTAGATTCAGGTGGGTGGCCGTGATGGTCTGAAGCAGCAGACCAAAATCTGAGTCCAGCAGCACCTTTAAGACCAACAAAGTTTTATTCTGGGCATAAGCTTTTGTGTGCATGAATACTTCTTCAGGTACGTTGAAATGGAAATTACCAGTCCATACATATAGGACCAAACTGGAATAACATGCTTGGTTTATATGGTCACCATCTGTTCGGGTTTAATTCCAGGGGGGAAATTAGTGAAGGAAATAAATATATCAAAATCAGAGATTTAAGGCCAGCATGGAGGAGACAGATGCAGTGTGATAGCAGGGTCTCAGTTAATTACTCTCAGCATTCCACAGTTAAGAAGGGTACATCTGCCCATGAATCTCTAATTTTGATACATTTATTTCCTTCACTATGTTTCCTCCTATGTTTGACCATATAATAAACTACAGAATCATAGAATCACAGAGTTGGAAGGGACCTCCAGGGTCATCTAGTCCAACCCCCTGCACAATGGAGGAAATTCACTAAGACCTCTCCCCCACACCCCTAGTGACCCCTGCTCCATGGCCAGAAGATGGCAAAACCCTTCCAGGGTCCCTGGCCAAACTGGCCTGGAGAAAAATTCCTTCCTGACCCCAAAGTGGCAATCAGCATTTCCCTGGGCATGTAAGAAAGGGTCACAAGAACTAAGCACTGGCTCACCCCTTCCTGCCCTCCATCTCATGATCTGCCTAAGTTCACAGAATCAGCATTGATGTCAGATGGTCACCTAGCCTCGGCTTAAAAACCTCAAAAGAAGGAGAGCCCAACACATCCTGAGGAAGCCTGTTCCACTGAGGAACCACTTTTCAAGGAAGCTTGTTATTCTACTTTGGTCCTTGCATCTGTTAAGCATTATGATGTATGCTAATTTGCTGCTCGCCCACTACCTATAAGCATGGACTGGTAACTTCCATTTCAATATATCTGAAGATGTGCGCATGCACACAAAAGCTTATACCTTAAATAAAATTTTGTTGGTCTTAAAGGTGCCACTGGACTCAAACTTTGGTCTGTTGTCTGAGAGGATGATGCTCATACGGCGCCAGGACACATACAGGAAGGGGTTTGTGATATTTGTTTTCAGTAATGAACACATCTGAAGTATTCCTTACAAAAAGAAAAAAGAAATCTATGAAATTGTTCTTACATTTGAGTGATGTCTTGAAGATGTGGTTGTAGAAGTAACACGAATGGTAAGCATGGAGCAGAAAACAGTGTTAAGAAAAGGCAAAGGTGCAGTCTGGAACAACTGATTAACCACAGCAATACAAAAACAAAACAAAACTGGGAACTAACCATGCACTCTTCATCCAGCAGATCCAAAATGCCCATTTTAGCTTCGATAAGGTCAATGACTGGTTGGTTGTCATAAAAATCAATGAGTGTCCATGGGATATCTTCTTTCATATATTCTTCTTGTTCAAGTTTAAAGACATGCTGATAATGAGATCAAACACTTATCACAACAAAACCATCTAGTTAATTAAGCTATACCCAAAGTTAATGATTGCCTAACAAATACTGAGAACCCTTGCTGGGTCAAAAGATGGAATTAATAAACATGTAGTCAGGGCTACGGTATTTTTGGGAAGGAACGCACAGGAACGGAGTTCTGGCTGGCTCCCGAGTTGGCCATGCCCAGCAGGAACTCATTAGCATAACAGGCCACACCCAACAGCAGAAACTCATTCGGATTGGCTACATTAGGGGTGTGTGGCCTAACATGCAAAGGAGTCCCTGCTACAAAAAAAGGCCCTGGGTTTTGACAACAAACAAGGTAAACAGAATAACAAGCAAAAGGTGGGTGTGGCTGGATGACCATACTTCTGGTAACATGTGGGTGCGGTCTAATGTGCTAATGAGCTGTGCTGTCAGGGGTGTGGCCCAATATGCTAATGAGTTCCTGCTGCTGGGTGTGGCCTATTATGCTAAAAAGAGCCCTGCATGTAATTAGTAAACAAACAAACAGCATGGCTGAATGTTTTGAGTTTCAGGGTGGATATTAACATCTGAGGCTTGTCAATGAATCATGACAATGAGTCATGTCAATGGGTCACTTGGGTAATGTATAAGGATTCTGCCCATTGGTTCCTGGGAAATCAGGGAAATCAGGCACTTGAGAAAGTTAAAACATAAACAAAGCTTTACAAATTCAAACATCCGTTTTCTATGACAGATACTGCAAATACTAGTCCAAATTAATAACATAATTTAAAAAAATGTCATACCAGGTTAAATTGCTGCTGCAATTTTTCATTGGCATAATTGATGCAAAACTGTTCAAAGCTATTCACATCAAAAGTTTCAAATCTGAAATAAATAGTCGGAAATTTGATTATCAGGTTACATTTTTATTTGATTTGTGATAAAGACCATTAATGAAAGACAGCAATTAATGGTGACACATTTTGGGAGGGGCATGGCAGGAAAAAACTTATCTCTTTTAAAATTTGCTTTCTGAGGACGCCATGCCAAATCCACAACATCCTAGTACAGATGACTTATGATTTGGGCCTTTCTGGATGGTCAATGAGAGGCCCCCAGTGACATTTCGGCCTTCCAAACACTGTGCAATATCCTGTCCTAGGTTCCACAGCCTCTGGGAGACTGGGGGCGGGACATGGGAAGTTGCCGTTGGTGTGGGAGAACCCAGAAGTGACATCACCCCTCTAGAGAGGACTGACACCACTTCCGGGTTTCCCCCTGATGTGACATCATAGCATCGGCCCAACAGCCATTTAAAAAAAATATTCTACTGCCACTACTCAGAGGGATAGCAGGAAATGAGAAGTGTGGGATTCCTCACCTCTGCTAGTGGGCTGGCAACCCTATCCTGTCCACATGTAACAAAATGAAAGGAGGGTGGGTTGTATTGCTTTTTTAAAAAAACTATGGTCCCGGTCACACGGGCAGGAGAATGCGGGGGGGAAACGTGGCTGTTAGCCCCGGGGCTAAAAACCGCGTGGTTGCTCAAGCAGACCTACCGATGGAGGTCCCATGGAGGTCCCGTGGTAGGGGGGAGGTGCCGATCACTCCACAGTCCTGCGGCGCGGCAAAAAAGCGGGGAGCGGGGCAAATGGGGTTGGGTTTTTTTTTAAAAAAACTCAAATGTGCGCATGCTCCCTTGGGTGCTTGTGCACATCCATGGAGACTTTGAGAAAAAAAAACCTTTTTTCCGAGGGGACATGGGTGGGCGCCGGAACTACCACCAGAAACGCGATCAGATGCCCCGCCCTTGCCCCGCGGTTTCAGGAAACTAGTACCTCCGAGGTACTAGTTTTTTACCGTGCATCTTCCACGGGAAGCCTCGGGTTCGCCACGGGAGCTCAACGCTTCCCAGATGTGGCGGTGAGATCGCGCCCAGAAAATCTGCCTATCTTCTGTTCCTCTAGTGTGCCTAATGCTCCGTGTGACCGCAGCCTATATATACTATCTGGCTAGATTTGTACACTAATGTAAGCAATGGGGAGCACTCAGCCTCAAAGGATTCAATAGGAACATGTGTCAGTTACATAACACGTCATGAAGACATCATGAACAACATCCACAGCACTTCCATGACCACATCCTCCACACAGCAGTCACAAGAACACTTAATACAGTATCAAGAGGTACAACATGCAGGGTGAACACAATTTCCTGCGGACAGAAGCACAACATTAAGAGTGGAGTATGATCCATGGGGGGGGGGGGGAATTT
>NW_015160839.1:276071-285315 GCF_001447785.1 Gekko japonicus
TAATAGTGCACAAAGACTATGCAATGCAGAAGCTTGCTTCTGTAACAGTATTCAACAGCAAGTGGATTTTGCCACTGCTGTGGCCAGCCACCAAAGTAACAACCATCAGCTCAGTTTGTTAACTTTTTCCATCACAGCAATGATATTAAAGAACTGCAAACAGATGCTGACCTCTCCAAATACCCACTGATACAGAAACTTGAAGTGGAACAACACACTGAAAAAGGTGTTACTGAAGTCTCTCCGTCTGAAAATATTTAGAAAAAAAGCTATCCAGTTTCTGTGATGAAGCTAATGTTACCAAAATTTCTGTTTTCCTATTATATGCAATATCCTTCACCATCCAGTGAGTCCCCTCAGTCAATTATTCTAGCATATTATTCTACATCAGACTGCATCAGGAACCAAGAGGTGCATTCTAATAATTTAACAGAGCCTAAACTAGATGCCAGTTTGTGTGAAAAAGTAATTAACCTACCCATAGATGTCCAAAACACCAATAAAAGTGTGCTGCTTGCCAGAAAACTGCAATGCTTTATTAATTCGTTCCACAATGAAATCAAAGAGATGGGAGTAGATCTTTTTTGCCAAAGCATCGCGTGCATTAAGAGCTTGAAGTTTTGTCATTGGCTTTATCACTGTCTCAGAGGTAGTGATAATTTTTCTGTGGCACAGCCATTGTGCTATTTTGTCACGCTCTAGATCCAGAAGTTCACAAAATAGATTAAGATGTTTATTATCCAGCTGTGAAGAACAAGGAAGAAATCATAACAGAATTTGAGTCCAGTGGGACTTTTAAAGACCAACCAAGTTTTGTTCTGGGTACAAGCTTTCATGTGCATGCACACTTCTTCAGATACATTGAAACTGAAATCACCAACCATTACATATAGGTAGGTAGCGGGCAGAGGTCATTTCAGGGGGGATCGCAGTTCCCCCGGGTGAGGTACGGGGGGCGGGGCACATGACGAAGCCTCGCCCCCTGCTTCCGGCTGCCCCGCTTCCGGCCCTCATTCAGCCAGGAGGAGGCAGGAGAAGAGGGAGGGTAAGTTGCTTCCTCCCTGCCTCTCCCCACCCCTGCCTGCCTGGGGCCAGGGAGGGCCTTCCAGGGCTTCCTTGCACTCCTGCTGGCCTTGCAGGTCCACCGCTGGGCCCCTCATGGGGCTCGGCAGTGGAGCAGCAAGGCTGGCGGTGGCGGCCGGGACCGTTGGGGGCGGGGTGTGTGGCCTTATGACACACTTCCGGTGATGTCAGGGGGTGTGGCCTTATGACACACTTCTGGTGATGTCAGGGGGTGTGGCATATGCTAATGAGTTATGCTAAGGAGGATGTTGCCAGGAAGGTCCAATTAGAGCTAAAATTGGATTAATTTTGCTGTGAATAGCAGCAGATTAGCATACAGCATAATAAAAGATTTTATAAACAGATGCAAGAACTGAATGACATTAGCATGGGTAGTGAGAAACCAGTACTCACTGGACATTTTAATAAAAAGTCACTAACACTGCAAACCTAATCTGTTACACCATTCTAAGTATATTGAAATCAATGGGTTTAGTAGGGTGTAATTTGTTTAGGATTATACAGCAGATATCTCCAAGTACTGTGTCCTTATTAATATAACCATGAATATAACAATAACCAAGCCGCCAGTGGGCCAAGGCATATAGAATGGATAATTAACTACCCCATTATATGGAAACATATAATTATAACCTCATAAATTTATGAATGGTGAGTCTGTGCATTTACTGGCAAAGAGGTAACCAAATTTTATAAAGAACTGTATAACATTTACATTCACATTTAGCAAAATCACATTTAAAACCTTGCTTTGAAAATTAGGCACAGACTCCAGTAACAGTGGCAATTTCCATCCACTGGAAGCTGATGGTATCACTTACAACAGAAGCAAGCGGAGAATGAGGAAGGCAGATGTTCTAGGCCATGATAAGGTTGAAATCTGGAACCCATGAGTTCAACTGCAGGACTTTTCCATGTTAGAGCGCATCTCCCCAACATGCAAAATGTTAATAAAAACTATATGTCTCGGGCTACATAGAGAGGGCGATTTGCTTCCTACTGGAAAGCCAGAGGTAGTGCATAGTTGCTAATTGAGACGTTTGACTGCAGAAAAAAAGAGTCCCTTATCCCTTTGCTCCTACTTACTGCTGATGGTTTTTATGTTAATGGTTTTCTTGGTAATTCTAATTTTTTGATCTTTTACATGATATGATATTTTATCGGTTTGGACTGTTTTACAGTTTGTGTTCCAATTCTTATGTTTCTACCCAATTATGCAGGCGGGAGGGGGGTGCTCTGCAGGCCTTCCCTGGCCTGTCTGCCTGGGCGGGCGGGCGAGGAAAGGCGGTGGGGAGGGCCTGCCCCCGGGCTCCTTACTGCTGGAGCACCATTCCGGTGCGTTCCGGCAGGAAATGACCCCTGGTTTTAATGTATTTTTATCATTTTAACCAAAGATTAAGTTGACCTGTACATACTTTGAACAGAAACTGTGGTACAGAAATATTTTAAAATAAGCAGACACCTAAGTTTCAAGACCCTGCTAATTTCTCAACACTAACCTATCTCACAGGTTTGCTGCAAGGCTAAACTGATTCTCTGAGCACCTGAGGGAAAGCTGGTATCTAGCTTAACAAAAATAAATAACTGCATAGCTAAGAGGATTGGAGCCTGGAAGGAATCAGTGGGCCATATAAAGCAAGAGCTGAACTTTCCAAAAAAAAGCAGGCCCTTAACAGAACCTGAGGAAAAACAAGACTGGTCCTGCTGTTGTTCACCAAGCCACAAAGCATTTTACTGGTATTTCTTACGCTAACAGACGATCTTTCATCACTGACAGCTGCTATTTTCACATTGCCTAAATGCAGGATGGCCGCCAGTATTCTAAAAACATCCATCTGGAAATCTTCCTTTAGACCTAAGAGAAAACAAACAAACAAATATGAATGCAATATGAATGCAAGAATGGGAGGACATCCCTGTCATCCAATGTACTCAAGAAAGGGAAGATGAGCAGGTGTTAGGTCTTACAGTACTGTGTTTCAGTACAGTACAGTACAGGAGTTTCAGGGTATACGCATTCGAGAGTCAAAGCTTCCTTAGATAAGAATAGAGTAGAAATGGAGATCTTGTTACTGTGTAAGTAATTCTAGAAGAATTCTATGGCCAACATGAAAATGAGTGAGCCAAAACTCCATGTAGTACGGGACTTAACAATTTTGTCTAGATCATTTGCTGACTTCTCTCTATTTTCCCCTTTCCCACTACATGTTGGAATAAACTTTGAGTCCAGTGGCACCTTTAAGACCAACAAAGTTTTATTCAAAGTGTAAGCTTTCGTGTGCAAAGTACACTTCTTCAGACAAATTGGAATAAAATGGCTTTCATTCCAATTTTGGCTGAAGACGTGTGCTTTGTACATCAAAGCTTACACTTTGAATAAAACTTTGTTGGTCTTAAAGGTGCCACTGGACTCAAAGTTTGTTCTGCTACTTCACACCTGAATGGAACCTTTACCTTTACCTAGACCCCATGAAAGTTGTATGTATACACTAAATTTACATAGTATACAGTTTCCCAATATGAATGCAAGAATGAGAGGACAGTATTTCCATGCCAGAATGAACAGGTGGCAGTTGGTTGCTCAACTAGGGCGAAAAAAACTGCCGGAGGGGATTCGCAGGAAAGACTCAGCATGTTCGGGAAAGGTTAAATACCTGCTGCTCACTGGCTCTCCCTTGCAATTGCCACCTTCTGCCCCGAAGGCACCTGGGAGGCTGGAAAACTAAATCAAATACCCAATGCCAGCTGAAGTTGCCAAATTCCATTGAAGCAAATAGCGTGGAAGCCATGCAACAAACAGTTTATAACTTCCAGTCAGCAGCTATTTTTGCCACTCTTGTAATTTATACTCATGATACACAAACAAAATGTATTGAAGGAACAACTCTGTCTACCTACCTAGCAGGGTGAATGTTCTTTGAGTCTCTATCATATAGTCTTCGTCATTCACGCCTTCAATCATAGTGTTTCCACCCATATTGGTGTAATGGAATTCTTCAGCACTCCCTGTGAGTGAAAAGCAAAACATGTAACAGGATACTCCAGGTATTAAGATGAAAATATTCTACTAGTAGGTCATAAGTAAACAAAGACTGCAGCTACACGTGAAAACATGTAACAAAAAACTAACAAATGTGTTTTTCTGGGTTAGGAACAACTGTAACGAAGTCATAATTTTTTTTCAAATGAGATGAAAGTTTTACTTTCCCCCCCCTTTTTGCTGTCAAGTCACAGCCAAGGTATGGCAACCCCATAGGGTTTTCAAGGCATTTAGAGGTGGTTTGCAGTTGCCTCCCTCTATGTAGTGACCTGGGGTTCCTTGGTTGTCACTTTATAGGCTGCGGTCACACAGAGCATTAGCCATGCTGCAGAGACAGAAGATAGGCGGATTTTCCGGGCGCAATCACACCACCACATCTGGGAAGTGTAGAGCTCCCGTGGCGAACATGAGGCTTCCCGCCGAAGATTTGCGGTAAAAAACTAGTACCTCGGAGGTACTAGTTTCCGGAAACCGCGGGGCAAGGGCGGGCGTCTGATCGCGTTTCTGGTGGTAGTTCCGCCCCCCTCCCATGTCCCCTCGCAAAAAGGTTTTTTTCCCCAAGTCTCCACGGATGCGCACAAGCACCCAATGGAGCATGCGCACACTTCAGTTTAAAAAACAACAACAACCCCGCTTGCCTTGCGCCCGCTTCTTTGCCGCACTGCAGGACTGTGGAGTGATTGGCACCTCCCCCCTACCACGGGACCTCCACGGTAGGTCTGCTCGCTATTTAGCCCCGGGGCAAACAGCCACGCTTCCCCCCGCATTTTCCTGCCCATGTGACCGCAGCCATAGTGGTCCAAATATAATCCCTGAGCTAATGCACCCCACCATCACCCAGTTGCCATTTTGTGTACCGAGATCACTCTTTGACAGAGCTGATGCAAAATTTTGACCATACAAAAACACTGCTGGTCCATCAAGGTCACTACTGTCTACTCAGTCTGGCAGTGGTTGTCCAGAGTCTCAGGTGGAAGTCTTTCCCATCACCTATTATCTGATCTTTTCAAGAGGAAATGCTGGGGATTGAACCTGGGACCTGCTGCACGACAAACAGATGCTCTGCCACTGAGCCACGACCCCTCTCTGTATCCACTATGCATAGTTAGAACAACTGTCGTTTAGCACATAAAAGATATCAGCCCAGGGCAGGTCTTCTTTTGTTTTCTGCCTCGGCCATCAAGTTGGTGCCAGCTTCATTTATTACAAGTCTTCCCACTGCAAGATTTTGTGTGTGAATGGGAGTTTAATGCAGACACCTCTGTTTAGGCTTTGCTTATAATTTAGCATTTGATTTACAGGCAGAAACTGTTTTTAAAACACTTGAAACCTTTGTGCTTAGGCATTGTGATTACAATGTAATTAACATGATGATCAATATCCTGATTCTCTGGACTGGTTTAAGTGGTGGTGGTGCCAATACTGATGTGCACTCTTCCCCAGTTGAGTCACAAACATGGACCAGCTGGCAGGGCAGAAGCATTTCCCCCTATCTTTTACAGACTCAGCTTCGGCATGCCACAGTCTATGCAATACCTTTTTGTTTGCTTGCTTGCAATGTTTTTCAGTTCTTCAGTCCTAGCCCCTCTGCACTATTTCGCTTATTTGTTTATTTCGTTTATTAGAGATCTTTGCTGTTTGACCGAATTGTTCTACATATTTCGTAATCCGCCCTGAATCTTACTGAGAAAGGCAGGCTATAAATGAAGCTAGTAGATAATAATAATAATAGGATAACACAAAACAGTGCACAACCTTGAGTTCTCTAGAACTCTTCCTCAGGCTTGATGTGGTTTGTATGCTAATTGCCATCAAGGCGCTTCCAACTTATGGCGACCCTGTGACTTAATGACCTCCAAGACGTCTTACTGTTAACAGCCTTCCTCAAGTCTTGCAAACTGAGGGCCTCTGGCTTCCTTGACTGAGTCAATCCCTCTCATACTGAGTTTTCTTCCCCTTTTCCTGCTGCCTTCAGCTTTTCCTAGCATGACTGTGGGGGGGGGGGGGGAAAAAGAGATGTTTTGGAGGGGTTTCCTTCCTAGCATCCCTGTGGTCAACGATGGCAGGCAAGTAGATATACTTTGGTGCCCTTAGAGTCAGAAAGAAAAAAAAGGTGTCTCTCCATTGGAATTAGGAAGGCCAACAGTCTTCCTCATCTTCCTTGTATCTCTCTGACACTAAGCGAAACTCACAGATCCCTTGTATGTTGGGGAGGGGAAATGCTGTCAAGTCAAAGCTGATTTATGGTGACCCCCACGGGGTTTGTAAGGCAAGAGATGTTCAGAGGTGGTTTGCCATTGCCTGCCTCTGGGTCATGACCCTGGTATTCCTTGGTCGTCTCCCATCCAAGTACTAACAAGGGCCGATCCTGCTTAGCTTCCATGATCTGACAAGATTAGGCTAGCCTGGGCTATCTAGGTCAGGCATCCCTTTTATGGCCAGAGCGAAGGCATTACTTGATCATAGTCAATGCATTAATTATTCTGGAGATAAATTTGAAGTAATGCATGACAGCGATGCTTTGGCATGGCCTCTGTGGTTTGCAATGGCTCCTAAGACGTCACTCAAGAAGAAAAGAACATGGAACAGATTTATCTTTATAGTCCCAGTGGCTCCAAATCCAAGATTGTTTGTGATCAGGAGAAAAGCAGTTCATCTGGATTTATTTTGGATACCCCAAACAAGTGCAGGCGCAGAAGAACACTTGCAAAGTTCAGAAGGAGCTGCAATGTCCAAGACCACTCCCAGGTAGCAGACAACTTGTTCCAACAAGTTCAGGAGCCTGATGTCTCCATGGGCCTACTGCTTGTCCTAATTCTCACCCCTCCCAGAGGAGTGGAGATCTTAAAGATGCAGCCTCTTCTTGTTATTATTCCACAGTTTTATTACTGGTATCCTGGCAGGAAGCAGGGAAGGATATGAAGAGGTTCTTGGTGAAGACTATGGTAATTCCTCAGAGACTATGGGTTGGCTTTTTCTGGCATGCATGCCACGTCCTACTTATAGGGTCCTTGAATGGTATCCTTGTTGAGGTCCATGAGAGCTGATTTATGGTGACCCCACGGGGTTTGTAAGGCAAGAGATGTTCAGAGGTGGTTGGCCATTGCCTGCCTCTGGGTCATGACCCTGGTATTCCTTGGTGGTCTCCCATCCAAGTACTAACAAGGGCCGACCCTGCTTAGCTTCCATGATCCCTTTTATGGCCAGAGCGAAGGCATTACTTGATCATAGTCAATGCATTAATTATTCTGGAGATAAATTTGAAGTAATGCATGACAGCGATGCTTTGGCATGGCCTCTGTGGTTTGCAATGGCTCCTAAGACGTCACTCAAGAAGAAAAGATCATGGAACAGATTTATCTTTATAGTTCCAGTGGCTCCAAATCCAAGACTGTTTGTGATTAGGAGAAAAGCAGTTCATCTGGATTTATTTTGGATACCCCAAACAAGTGCAGGCACAGAAGAACACTTGCAAAGTTCAGAAGAAGAAAATGGGGAAAGGAGCTGCAGTGTCCAAGACCATTCCCAGGTAGCAGACAACTTGCTCCAACAAGTTCAGGAACCTGATGCCCCCATGGGCCTACTGCTTGTCCTAATTCTCACCCCTCCCAGAGGAGTGGAGATCTTAAAGGTGCAGCCTCTTCTTGTTATTATTCCACAGTTTTATTACTGGTATCCTGGCAGGAAGCAGGGAAGGATATGAAGAGGTTCTTGGTGAAGACTATGGTAATTCCTCAGAGACTATGGGTTGGCTTTTTCTGGCATGCATGCCACGTCCTACTTATAGGGTCCTTGAATGGTATCCTTGTTGAGGTCCATGCACAGCTCTGCCGCAAGTGCAATCCAAACCTCAGGATTCTGCAGCCCTGCAGAGAGTTTGGTACCTTCTCTTCTGAGCTGGCACAGTAAACAGCTGGTGCTGACATTGGAACCTCTGAAGGTGTATTGCCCTCTTTCATTAACACGAGAACCCTTTATGAAGGATCCTATTTTATCTCAGTAGAATAGCTCATAATATTAGTCTTTATTATATATATGGCTCAAGACTGTTTGGAATTGCTTTTCTGTTCTACCTGAACAACAATCTTTTGAATTTTCAGGACTCTCATTCTCTTTTGCATCTACAATGAATCCAGAGATTGGAATCACAGTTCCTATTCAAAATTATTCATTTCCCATGCTATCTGCTGATATTTATGATTATTGGTCTTTTCTGAGCATCTGGGACAGGAGAATTAAAACACATACGTCCATAACTAATCCCTTCAGTTTGAGGCTGCTGCCTACTCATACTGGTAGGATTTAAACTGTTGATGATTATTTTTCTATAGCTGTTCTGTTTTATTTGCACTGAAATCTTCGGTTTCCAGTACCGTACATTTTATTCCACACAATCTACTTTGTCGAACTATTATGAGAAAACAAAAAAATTAAAAGATTAAAAACACCTAATCTTTTGAGACATACCCAGTTTAAGATGTTTGAATTCCGGCCTGTGAGCAGAAGCACACAGCTGATAAAATATATGGTAATTTCTTTCATTCTCAGACTGTAAGTGAAAGAAGGGAACAAACGGTAAAACCAGAAATAATTAAGAACAGTATACACTGTAGAACTGAACAATATGACAGTTTCTGAATTGCCTATCTGCTTCAATAACACAGGCTCATAGCCCTATGATGCATGCACTGTGAGACTTCTTCTACGTCTGGAATCACAGAGTGGCCAAGAGGCTGACTGCAGAAATGGCACCAGAGCAGTACACATGAACACAGGAAGCTGCCTTATACTGAATCAAACCACTGGTCCATCAAGGTCAGGATTGTCCACTCAGACTGACAGCAGGTCTCCAGGGTCTCAGGAAGAGGTCTTTCACATCACCTACTGCCTGGTCCTTTTGACTGTACATACCAGGGATGCACGCTTTGCCAATTCTGTTCTCTAATAATTACTTCAGGGTGTGTGTTGTTTTTTTTAAAAAACCCTGGCTAACAGAATAATATTGTTTGTATGCTCTTCTGCTGCGGTGGCTCAAGTGGTTAAGATGCTGAACTGCAGGCTGTGGAAGGTCAGTAGTTCAGCAGTTCGAGACCCGAGTGCCGCATGATGGAGTGAGCTCCC
>NW_015160839.1:285393-293651 GCF_001447785.1 Gekko japonicus
TGCTCTTCTTACAAGGGCTACTGTAAGCTCTTGGAGGATTGGCTACATTAGGGGTGAGTCACCTAATATGAAAAGGTGTTCCTGCTACAAAAAGAGCCCTGGGTGGAATAATACCTGAATAAGTGTACTTAAAATTCTAGTAGCTGTTTTTCTAAATATGAACACATGAAGCTACCTTATACAGAATCAGAACATCGGTCCATTGAAGCCAGTATTGCCCACTCAGACTGGCAGTGGCTCACTAGCATCCCAGGAGGGGGTATTTCACATCACCTACTGCCTGATCCTTTTAGCTGAAGACACCAAGGATTGAACCTGGAACCGTCTGCACGCCCAGCCGATGTTCTACCACTGAGCCACAACCCTCTCCCCACAATATTTTTGGAAACCATTATGCGGAAACACCTTTTATTTTTTTCCTGATATGTCGCCTTTTCCTTTCCCAGGGAAAAAGCCTGCAGTTAAGCATCATGAGAATTAATTTGTCCCACTTGGGGGTTTATATTGCATTCAAAATGGCAAGGATTTAAAAATCAGGACATACTAAAAGAGGATTAATATAGGCAAAGAGAAACATTATTTAAGTCTGCCAAAAATTAGCAAGAGGCATTGTAACTTTACTGCTGAATTTTACTAACCTGGAAGACGACTCTGGATTTCTCAAGTAGGTATGTTCTCATATTTGCCCCAATGATCTGGTACCTCTTATCAAAACTGATTTCCGTGTATTTTCCAAAACGACTGCTATTGTCGTTGCGTGTGGTCTTAGCATTACCAACAGCCTATAAAATAATTAATCAATGCATGTGTGTGAATATATATCTCTTTACAAAATAATGATTCAGGGATGTGCTCTATTCAGGAGTGATAAACTTTGGGCTACCCAAACATGTAATCTGGATGCTATATTATAAAGCCATAATCTTTATGCTTTATTTAAAGCCAACGGCTTTAAAAGCTTCTGTGATATCCAGACACCTCAGTTATGTTTAGTAGCATTCAAAATGCCTCTGGACCTTTTACCACACTCAGCATAGTTGGGACAGGAATCTCTCTGTAATACGAAATGCAGCTCCATCTGATTTCAGAAGAATGCAGCAAGGTCTTCAAGCTCTGTTGCATTCCTTATAGAACTAAAGGGTGAATTCCAGGGGCTAAAAGTCTCTGTGATTCAAAAATTATCCATTGAAAAATAGGTTAATTTCAGATGTTAGGCAGCTGTCCAGTCAATTAATTGGGGGGGGGGTGTTACCTGTTCTGAATACCATACAATGAAAGAAGTCCTCAGTGAGTTACAATAGGTTGGTTCAACGAAATAATAGGCAGACTTCTTAATTGCTTACCTCTGTTATTGGGTTAGAGGCCAAGACTTTATCCTCGAGTTGTGCATTGCTGCTTGATCTACTGACTGTAGCAAAAGAACCTCATGGCATATCTCGCAGAAACAGTTTTCCCAGCTCCTGATTCACCACTGACTATAATAGATTGGTTCTTGTTGTTCCTAAACCAAGAGGGTAAGGTGTTACTCAAATAAAGGGTTTTTTGTTTAATTTGAAAACTATGTTTCTATATAGATCTGCCTCACTGAAATTTTATAGCCACTGTGGTCTGGTGAGTACTACAGTAAAACCTAGCCATATCTTGACTGCAAACTTTTATCAATTTTATATCACTTTAATGGACATGGTTTTCCTCAAAGTATCCTTTGTAGTTTTGTGAGGGCACTGAGAATTCTCTGCTAGAAATGGCCTCTGATAAATAAAGGACAGAGAGCAATTCATGACTCCTGCTTCCTCCAAGGACATAGTCACAAGGGAAGACCAATTCTCATAACAATTGTTGGATTTATGTTTACATACTCTGTTGGATTGTGACCAGTAACCCTTCTTTGTATTTCAATGAATATAATATATAGTTTTGAACATAGCTGTGAATTGTAGATGGTCTTCCCTTGGTGGATATTGTTTGTGACTATATTTATACACCAAGGGTCCCCTTTGTCTTTGGCTCCTCCGAGAACATTGCAGGACACGAAGAATGTTTTTAATAATCTTTGAACAGCTTTTTAAGAATCTGTGAAACTGCTTGTTTGACAGCTAAACTGTAACTGGAGGGAACAAAGTTTGAGTCCAGTGGTCCTGGAGGGAGTTCTCTGTATCCCTGCAAAGTTTTTGAGAAAGGCAGACATCCTCCAGGCAACTGCAAAGGAAAGCAGCAGAATTTATTTGAAACATAATGTAAAATACTCTATTCTCCACCTTGCCATCTGCTTGTAGGCTTCTTCAGCCACAGCAAAGATGTGTGGGTCCATATCTCCCATATTCTGACCACTGTAGGCATGGATAATGGCATCTCCATATATTGGCAACTGCTTGTAGGGGTTTATAGCAACCAAAATTATTCCTGTGGGGAAGGCACATAACAAAATGAACAGTCATCTTATGTATACTTTTTCTGATCAGAGATGGTGAGCGTGAACTTATTTATTTTATTTATTAGATTTAAAGCCCTCCCTCCCCTGTACAACAGGGCTCAGAGTGGGTGACAACCATATTCACATATACACTATTTATAATTGTACAATATTCATAACAATATCCATAATTGTACATACGTTGTACTTACCACTGTAGGTATAAATAAGCTTGGACTCTACAAAGCGAACTTTGAGATTGTGTAGGACGGCCGGTTCGTGAAGGTAACTAAGTGCTGTGAGGTCATTTTCACCAACAAGTATATCTGGGTTTCGCAAAGGAGGCAAAACGCCGGGATCAACTGGAAAATGCAATTCCTGTCAACACACGACTGAAATAAGCCAACAAACATTGTACAGGCTCTGCTACCATTCAAGAAACTTTCTCAGACCAAACTCGTGTAACATCAAGTGCAGATAACAACAGTGCAGACTGGGGTCCCCCCCGCCTCTTTGAGCCTGCAGGCACTTTTTGGTGTTCTGGCACAGGGTGGTGGATCATGCAACCACAAAACAGCTGCCACAGAAGGCGTGTCTAAAACACAAGTAAGGTTATTCATAATATAATAGTAACTCTTCAACATTTCAGGCAGAAGTTCTGCTTAATGTGAAGTCTTTGGAAATTAATATATTGTTTAAAAATGTTTTCTTGCTTACATGCAGGTTACCTTCAACGAAGATCGCGCTGTTAAATCTGAGTTTTTTAAAAATATCCACACATCTAATTAGATCTCCACAGGCCAGTCAGAAGCCCTGCTGGGTAGAGCCCCATCTGGCCCCACTCACTTTCTAAAATCACTTGGCTGGCACCAGGAAAGGTCAGTGGGCACCATGGCACCATGTTGGGGACCCCGGTGTAGACACTATAAGCATAGTCCTGAGTGGTGTTACGGCCTTCTGAGCTAGGATTGCCATCCCCCCAATGGGGGATGAGTTTTCCCTGCTTCTGGGGCCCCCAATCCACCACCGGCCACCTGGCCGGTGGGGGGAGCCCCACCCCCAAAGAGCCCTGTTACGCTCAACATGCCTGCATGATGACCCCCACTGCTGGAGCCCCCCACTGGGAAACAGGTAAGACCTGGCAACCCTATTCTGAGCACTGTTAAAAACCTCCCCTTACCCAGAGGTCATTTCGGGGGGGATCGCGGGGGATCGCAGTTCCCCCGGGTGAGGTACGGGGGGCGGGGCACATGACGAAGCCCTGCCCCCTGCTTCCGGCCACCCCGTTTCCGGCCCTCATTCAGCCAGGAGGAGGCAGGAGAAGAGGGAGGGTAAGTTGCTTCCTCCCTGCCTCTCCCCACCCCTGCCTGCCTGGGGCCAGGGAGGGCCTTCGCGGGGCTTCCTTGTACTCCCGCCGGCCAGGACCGTTGGGGGCAGGGTTTGTGGCCTTATGACACACGGGGTGATGTCAGGGGGTGTGGCATATGCTAATGAGTTATGCTAATGAGTTCCCCTAGCTCTCTTTCTACGAAATGACCCCTGCCCTTACCACACCATCTTCTAGCTGCAGGTGAAGTACATGGTCACCCGGCTTGTAGTTTGTTGTAATTTCAGCAGACTGCCATACTTCTTCAGGGTCAGGGATCCAAACTCTGTTGTACTAGGAAAAGGGAACAAAAACGCAACAATGCACTTCAATGGGTAGCATTTTGTACAGATGAATTGGCAAGCTGATAATTATCCAGTACTCCAATAGCGCTGTTCTAAAGGAAAACTCAATGACGCTGCCTCAGCTCCAAAAACAGTCACAGTGCAAAAGACAATAGGGTGATTAAGAAAGGGACAGAGAGAATGTTTTATTTTTCCTACTGATAAAGACAGGCACTCATTCTGACAAAGTGGAGCATTTTAAAGTCTCAGTGATGGAAATGGCAGAGAGTTTAATCCGCTGACTTATTGCTGTTGCTAGTGCAGGAAATTCAAATGTCCCTACTTATGACGCTCTATAGATTCTAATGATTTACTCCTTGACCAATGAATTTCAGACATATTTCCTTTCCTTTCCTCCAATAAAAGCTCTATGCGACATTGATCTTGAGCAGTGGATAGTTGTTATTAATCACTTATCACTCAATAGACAAAAAAAAATTGCAACTGCTAGAGTCCTTTTTGGATTCCTATCAGAAAGCAAAAAGGTAACTAAGTCATAGCAATATATGTCTGAATGAACTTGCAAACATGATAAAATATAATGCCTCCTGAGATTAGCGTACAAAGGACATTTCAGAAGGATATGTGCTATCATGTCGATCTTACCTAACAGGGGAAGATTTGTTCTGAATAAGGTAAAATGCATGAAGCTATCCCTCCTAACTGCCGAGGAGTGAGCATTTAGTCTGGCCAGAATGAACACCCTTAAAAGGCTTTGGGAAGACAACAGATACGTAAAGGAAGGAAGATATTTTGGAGGTGGAATACAAAAAAATTGGGATGAACAGGTGCGGCATGCTCTAAAGGCAGAGCTTTGGTGATTGATTTTACACAATTTCTCACCAAAGCAAATGCCGCACGAGAACCCAGGGCCTGGAGAGCCAGTTTGGTGTAGTGGTTAAGTGTGCGGACTCTAATCTGGGAGAACCGGGTTTGATTCCCCACTCCTCCACTTGCACCTGCTGATGTGACCTTGGGTCAGTCACAAGCTCTGGCACAGCTGTTCCTGAAAGAGCAGTTTGTGTCAGAGTTCTCTCAGCCCCACCCACCTACCTCACAGGGTGTCTGTTGTGGGGAGGGGGAGGGAAAGGAGTTTGTAAGCCGCTCTGAGACACCTTTGGGTAGTGAAGGGCGGGGTATAAATCCAATCTCTTCTTCTTCTTCTTCTGGACAGAGTCCAGGTTAACATCAAGTAACAGCAGTTTCTCAAAGACAGTCTTAAACCACATTGACCTATCTTCTTTCAGGAGTGCCAGGTAGCCCTTGCTCCTCAAGTATGACTGGAACGTTCTAAATGCCTGTAACCAAGCCCTTGCCTCAGGGGAAGGTAGGCCGAGTTCTGAACAGAGAGCCACGCTGGCCACAGAGCGAGGGACGTTTCATAATTTTCTCAGAAAATATAAAAGAAGATGGACAAGGATAATAGGAATGACTTTTAGATTAAAGACTTGGAACAGCAACTGGAACATAGTTCCTACCGCCATTTTGAAAAAAGTTTAGTATGCTGTCGGCACTGGGTTTTGCTTTTCTCCTTATCAGTGACTGATGAGGCCCCATTTAGGTTAGATGTGAAAAGGATATCCAAACATGAAAACTCCTTCACTTGCTGAATTTCTTCCCCATTCAGAGTCCATCTGAACACTAAAGGATTCCCTTTTTTTGGAGAAAACAACTACTTTAGTTTTCTGGTAGTTTATTTTCGGACAACTCTTGTTCGAGAGAGCAGAGTGGTGCATCAGCATAAAATATCACTGTCCATATGCCCCTTTCTTTTTTTTCTTTTTTTTTAAAAATCATTTTTATTAATTTTAAATTAAAGCACAATACAGCGTAATACAGTGCATCCATCTACAAGAATGTCATCTAAATGGAGGGGGTCTGAACCTACAAGGTTAACCACTTCAGATAAAGAGGGTTAGGGGGGAGAATATCCAAAACCTGTAAATAGGAGACCACAGGGAACCAAGTTGACACAAATGCGGAGTGGTGTGGGGTATCTGATTGTGCACATCTGAGCGAATCAGCAATTTTTGCCATGACCAGGTGTTCCCATAGCTTGTCTTGCCAGTCCGTCACTGATGGTGCTGCAGAAGACTTCCAGTTTGCAGCAATGGCCAGTCGAGCTATTGCTAACAGAGTTGATGTGAGTTCATTGTCATAGTCTTGAATAGAAAGACATACAATGTAAAATTACAGTTCTTCAAGACCATTTCGAGATGGTATCTAACCCCATATGGCCCTTTCAAAGGAGAATTATTGAATGGACAGGGAAATTGTGCATTAAGGAGCATTTGGCTTATCTTCTTGATTGCTCTCCCAGAGATGTTGATTTGAATTTTTTTGACATCCTATTAGAGAAAACCAGCTTACACTCACATTCTATTCCCCCTGTGTTCCTGTACTGATTATAAACAAACAGCGGTGGTTCCCTTCACATGGAATTATCCCTAAAAGATACTTCTATTCTCCTGCACCAACACTACTTTTCTTCACGAAATCTTTTCTTCAAGAAACCTGAGGTAAACCTCCTACAACCAACAAAGGGGAATAAAATCACCCCTAGGCATCAGACACAACTTTTAATTGTTCTTTCCCCAGTAAAAAAAACTATTCATGTCCAAGCTTGATCCCAACAGCTAGGTATTTAGGCTAGGAACTGCCTGTGACCCTAAAAAATTCATTTTCAAACTTATTAAAGGATGAGCCCTTGGATAAGGCAGATTCCAGCCTAATGCAGTCTTTTTGCGTCTTGCCAAAAGTGGAACAGATTTATATCATTGACAGGCTAGAGAATTGTAAAGAAAATTTGATGCTGATGGTTAAGAGCCAGGCCAGTGATGGTGTGGGCAGTTTAGTTCATCTCATTCCTGTAGAGAAGAATACTAACAATGATTTATTAAAATTGGAAACCCAGCCCCAATCTAACCCTAAGAGGGAGACTAATACCTGCCCGGCTATAAATTCTTTACATTCTGTTTTTTCTAAGCACGGGAGCTCATATTCTGCTAGCGGGCTTCCCTTTCCATTTATGTAACCAATTGGCCCGTTCCCACACAGTCACTTGGCTTGGAAACAAATTATTTACAGAAAGACGTATTCAGTCAGTGCCACATGAAGAGACGCCAGCCTGAAACACATTATTTCTTCTCCTGCCAGCTGCTAAACTGGGGGCCAAGAATGTATGAGTGCTTTGTTGCAAAAGGCCTGAGATGTTCAAAAGAACAATACGACCCAGGCGCAAAGGCCAAGTGTTACCATCACTACTCTGCAATCAATTCCTGACTGCCAAATCCATGCGATCCCCATACGCAATTAGCAAACCTATTCACGTATGCAAACAGCCTAAAATTCTACAACAGTATTCAGAAAATAACTCTAATATATTTTTGTTCTGCAGCCATTTGCATTATTACAATACTAGCTGGGTCTTTGCACTGACTGCACCTATTCATTTTGAAGGTGGGTTATTATTCATTCCATCGCAGTCATTCCCGTAAGTATCAAAGAGATGTCGAGTACAATGAAGATTCTTATCACAAACTGCACAGAAAAAAATTGTGACTACTGCAATAAGCAGTAGTGGAAGTGGTCAGTTGGGTTCACCTTCACAATTTTCTTCTGTGAGTAGTTGACCTTCCTCCGTTTTTACTCTGGCCACATTCCCAGGAATGCTTCAGCCACAAAGGACAGACTGAGTCCTCAGATACACTAAGTATCCTGGGAGAGTAGCTATCTTTTGGTTAGAGCTACTCTGAATCAGAATCCCCTGCATACGTCTCAAAAAAATGTTTGAGTGGGCTTCCGGTTTTTGGCTTCTCGATGGTGGCCACGTCTCCTGGGAGCTCCCAGGGATGTGAGCCATAAGCCAGCGGCTGGGAGGGGGTGCGATCGTCCCTCTTGGAGCCCTTGCAATGGGCTCCCAGCCATGGGGCACTCAGGGGTTGCCTCTCCCCCGGCTTGCTACCGATGGATTGAGGCTCCCTTCTGCCCCGACGGTCTTGTTGCTGTGTGTCTGCTAAGGAGCTAGAGTTGCTGACTGGGACAAGCGTTTGGAGGTCAGGCGTGTTCCCTGGACTTGGCGAGATCCTTGGATCAAAGTTGTACGTTGATGAGTGAGTTAAAGTTGAAGCGAAGA
>NW_015160839.1:294182-296330 GCF_001447785.1 Gekko japonicus
CTTTGTTTTAGGATGGCCAGTTCTTGTTACAGCAATATGGAGCTACGGGGAAAGAAGATAAGAAGAAAGAAGAAACAACAATGGAAGAGAAAAATGAGACTGTATTATACCTTTTGAGGGAGATTTGTTTTCTCTTGTTAAAAAAAGGAAAAAAATATTAGTAATTGGGGAACTAAAATTGTAAATTGAGATGCCATTGTTTTCTGAAGTTTGCTTTTAACTTAATTATTTATCTGGATTCATCTTCATTCAGTCAGTTTTGGTGGTTTTGTCACTATAAGCGATGATGATGAATGATCACTCTCACTGTCCAAAAGTAATTGTTAAAAAGCTATTATCTTGATGTTAAGCTATATATGACCTCCATCTCTTGGGTTTTTAGTGGTTCTGTTTCATTATCCTGTAGTTTGTAGAAATTCCCCACCATGTTTCTTTGTAGTTTTTAGAAAATGCAATTTAAAAAATCCCCTTTGGGGGGGCAAAAGACAAAGAAAATATTTGACCTGGCATTCCCACAGGCTGCCATCTCATCCTCTAGAGAGAGGAAATGCACCTCACTCCCCAGCTTGTCCCATCCAACTGAGGCAAAGCAGGGGGTCCCCAACATGGGGTGGTGGGTGCAACCACAAAATGGCTGCTGTGGGACACACACACGTCGAGAAGAAGTCCAAGTTTAGGGGAGAAGAGGGGGAAGACAGCAATGTTATTTTGATCTGCATAGCCATTCAAATCTCCAGTCGCCTACCAGAAGCCGTGCTGGGCAAGAGCCCCAACTGGCTCCACCCTAGGGTTACCATTCCCCAAGTGGGGGCGGGGGATCCCACATTTTCACAGGCTCCTGCCCACCGGCAGCCAGCTGGCTGGCGCAAGGAAATTTCGCCCACCCACCCCAAACAGTGACACTGTGCGTGACGTGCTGACGTCACCCAGAAGTGACGTAGGTGCGTCAGTGATGTCTGATGCTGATTTTACCATAGAGTTTTACCCAAAAATCAGAGGGTCACCCCAGACGTCACTTCTGGGTGACTATGCATGTCGCGTGACATCCCCACCCACTCCCAGAATGCCCCCAATCCCCACCCCCGGTGTGAATTTCGACCTGGCAACCCTGCTCCACCCACTTTCTGAAAATACTTGGTAGGTGCCACATAAGGAGTTAGTAGGCACTATGGGTCCTATGGGTGCCACATTGGGGACCTCAGAGATAAAGCATGCCACTACTCCAGATTGTGTCTTGGTGTTGGGCAGAGACTTCTGTTTCTTTCAGAGAGGCTCTGAAGCACACAAGTGACATTATTCTCCAATATCCACAGCCATAACAAGTAAAGGGACTCCACTATCAGATATAGGCTGCTATAACTCAGCACAATAACCAGATTTTGTCCTATGTTTGCATATTTTCACACTTCAGTTGTAAAGTGACTCTTGCATCATTCATCAACAGCAGGAGACAGGCTCAAACACAACTTATACCTGTAAATAGTGGCTGTAATGTCACTTTTGTAATTAAACTAGTTTATCCATTTCCTTAGTCTATCATGTAAATGCAAACTGTACAAGGGCTATAATGTATATCAAGTTTTAAAATGGTTCACTTTCTTCTATTTCATATTAATTAGACTCACACATCCTTATATACAGAGCGCAAAAGTTGCAGAGACATTTTTATCATTTTATTTTTTATTTGATTTGTATCCCGCCTGCCCTGCCAAGGCAGGTGTTATATTAGAGACCAGAGTGGGCTGTAATCTAGTGCTCGATTATCCATAACTAAAACCTCGTGTTAAGCAATGGGATGTAAACATAATTGACTAGGTGCTGGGTTTAACCACGTATAACAATCCAAAACACAATCCACGGGAATGTTAAGAACATACAAAGAGCAGACTAATGATGTTTCATTCCCAGCATTCTGTTTCTCAAAGTGGCCAATCAGGTGCCCCAGAAGACCCCCCCCCCCCAGGAGAGGAACAATGGCCAAAGCCTCCCCTCCCCTCTGTTGCTCTCCACCATCTGGTATCCGAAACCATACTACTTTTGAACTTGGAGGATCTATTACCATCATGGCTAATCCCCTTCCTTTAACACCAGTACAAACCAACCAACCAACCAACCAACCAACCAACCAACCAACCAACCAACCAACCA